>NW_027508745.1:1302500-1455000 GCF_051911475.1 Siphateles boraxobius | reverse complement strand
AGATTAGTTAGAAAGAAAGAAAGAAAGAAAGAAAGAAAGAAAGAAAGAATAGTTAGAAAGAAAGAAAGAAGAAAGATTAGTTAGAAAGAAAGAAAGAAAGAAAGAAAGAAAGAAGAAAGATTAGTTAGAAAGAAAGAAGAAAGATTAGTTAGAAAGAAAGAAAGAAAGAAAGAAGAAAGATTAGTTAGAAAGAAAGAAAGAAAAGAAAGAAAGAAAGAAAGATTAGTTAGAAAGAAAGAAAGAAAAAGAAAGAAAGAAAGAAAGAAAGATTAGTTAGAAAGAAAGAAGAAAGAATAGTTAGAAAGAAAGAAAGAAGAAAGATTAGTTAGAAAGAAAGAAAGAAAGAAAGAAAGAAAGAAGAAAGATTAGTTAGAAAGAAAGAAGAAAGATTAGTTAGAAAGAAAGAAAGAAAGAAAGAAAGAAAGAAGAAAGATTAGTTAGAAAGAAAGAAAGAAAAAGAAAGAAAGAAAGAAAGATTAGTTAGAAAGAAAGAAAGAAAAGAAAGAAAGAAAGAAAGAAAGATTAGTTAGAAAGAAAGAAGAAAGATTAGTTAGAAAGAAAGAAAGAAAGAAAGAAGAAAGATTAGTTAGAAAGAAAGAAAGAAAGAAAGAAGAAAGATTAGTTAGAAAGAAAGAAAGAAAGAAGAAAGATTAGTTAGAAAGAAAGAAAGAAAGAAGAAAGATTAGTTAGAAAGAAAGAAAGAAAGAAGAAAGATTAGTTAGAAAGAAAGAAAGAAAGAAGAAAGATTAGTTAGAAAGAAAGAAAGAAAGAAGAAAGATTAGTTAGAAAGAAAAAGAAAGAAAGAAAGAAAGATTAGTTAGAAAGAAAGAAAGAAAGAAAGAAAGAAAGAAAGAAAGAAAGAAAGAAAGAAAGAAAGAAAGAAAGAAAGAAAGAAAGAAAGAAAGAAAGAAAGAAAGAAAGAAAGAAAGAAAGAAAGAAAGAAAGAAAGAAAGAAAGAAAGAAAGAAAGAAAGAAAGAAAGAAAGAAGAAAGATTAGAAAGAAAGAAAGAAAGAAGAAAGATTAGTTAGAAAGAGAGAAAGAAAGAAAGAAGAAAGATTAGTTAGAAAGAAAGAAAGAAAGAAAGAAGAAAGATTAGTTAGAAAGAAAGAAAGAAAGAAAGAAAGAAAGAAAGAAAGAAAGAAAGAAGAAAGATTAGTTAGAAAGAAAGAAAAAGAAAGAAAGAAAGAAAGAAAGAAAGAAAGAAAGAAAGAAGAAAGATTAGTTAGAAAGAAAGAAAGAAAGAAGAAAGATTAGTTAGAAAGAGAGAAAGAAAGAAAGAAGAAAGATTAGTTAGAAAGAAAGAAAGAAAGAAAGAAAGAAAGAAGAAAGATTAGTTAGAAAGAAAGAAAGAAAGAAAGAAAGAAAGAAAGAAGAAAGATTAGTTAGAAAGAAAGAAAAAGAAAGAAAGAAAGAAAGAAAGAAAGAAGAAAGATTAGTTAGAAAGAAAGAAAGAAAGAAGAAAGATTAGTTAGAAAGAAAGAAAGAAAGAAAGAAAGAAAGAAAGAAAGAAAGAAAGAAAGAAAGAAGAAAGATTAGTTAGAAAGAAAGAAAGAAGAAAGATTAGTTAGAAAGAAAGAAAGAAAGATTAGTTAGAAAGAAAGAAGAAAGATTAGTTAGAAAGAAAGAAAGAAGAAGAAAGAATAGTTAGAAAGAAAGAAAGAAAGAAAGAAAGAAAGAAAGAAAGAAAGAAAGAAGAAAGATTAGTTAGAAAGAAAGAAAGAAATAAGAAAGATTAGTTAGAAAGAAAGAAAGAAAAAGAAAGAAAGAAAGAAAGAAAGAAAGAAAGAAAGTAAGAAAGAAAGAAAGAAAGAAGAAAGATTAGTTAGAAAGAAAGAAAGAAAGAAAGAAAGAAAGAAAGAAAGAAAGAAAGAAAGAAAGAAAGAAAGAAAGAAAAAAGAAAGATTAGTTAGAAAGAAAGAAAGAAAGAAAGAAAGAAAGAAAGAAAGAAAGAAAGAAAGAAAGAAAGAAAGAAAGAAAGAAAGAAAGAAAGAAAGAAAGAAAGAAAGAAAGAAAGAAAGAAAGAAAGAAAGAAAAAAGAAAGATTAGTTAGAAAGAAAGAAAGAAAGAAGAAAGATTAGTTAGAAAGAAAGAAAGAAAGAAAGAAAGAAAGAAAGAAAGAAAGAAAGAAGAAAGATTAGTAAGAAAGAAAGAAAGAAAGAAAGAAAGAAAGAAAGAAAGAAGAAAGATTAGTTAGAAAGAAAGAAAGAAAGAAAGAAAGAAGAAAGATTAGTTAGAAATAAAGAAGAAAGATTAGTTAGAAAGAAAGAAGAAAGATTAGTTAGAAAGAAAGAAGAAAGATTAGTTAGAAAGAAAGAAAGATTAGTTAGAAAGAAAGAAAGATTAGTTAGAAAGAAAGAAAGATTAGTTAGAAAGAAAGAAAGAAAGAAGAAAGATTAGTTAGAAAGAAAGAAGAAAGATTAGTTAGAAAGAAAGAAAGAAAAAGAAAGAAAGAAAGAAAGAAGAAAGATTAGTTAGAAAGAAAGAAAGAAAGAAGAAAGATTAGTTAGAAAGAAAGAAAGAAAGAAGAAAGATTAGTTAGAAAGAAAGAAAGATTAGTTAGAAAGAAAGAAAGATTAGTTAGAAAGAAAGAAGAAAGATTAGTTAGAAAGAAGAAATATTAGTTAGAAAGAAAGAAAGAAAGAAAGAAAGAAAGAAAGAAAGAAAGAAAGAAAGAAAGAAAGAAAGAAAGAAAGAAAGAAAGAAAGAAAGAAAGAAAGAAAGAAAGAAAGAAAGAAAGAAAGAAAGAAAAAAGAAAGATTAGTTTGAAAGAAAGAAAGAAAGAAGAAAGATTAGTTAGAAAGAAAGAAAGAAAGAAAGAAGAAAGATTAGTAAGAAAGAAAGAAAGAAAGAAAGAAAGAAAGAAAGAAAGAAAGAAAGAAAGAAGAAAGATTAGTTAGAAAGAAAGAAAGAAAGAAAGAAAGAAAGAAGAAAGATTACTTAGAAAGAAAGAAGAAAGATTAGTTAGAAAGAAAGAAGAAAGATTAGTTAGAAAGAAAGAAAGAAAGAAAGATTAGTTAGAAAGAAAGATTAGTTAGAAAGAAAGAAAGAAAGAAGAAAGATTAGTTAGAAAGAAAGAAAGAAAGAAAGAAGAAAGATTAGTTAGAAAGAAAGAAAGAAAAAGAAAGAAAGAAAGAAAGAAAGAAAGAAAGAAAGAAGAAAGATTAGTTAGAAAGAAAGAAAGAAAGAAGAAAGATTAGTTAGAAAGAAAGAAAGAAAGAAAGAAGAAAGATTAGTTAGAAAGAAAGAAAGATTAGTTAGAAAGAAAGAAAGATTAGTTAGAAAGAAAGAAAGATTAGTTAGAAAGAAGAAATATTAGTTAGAAAGAAAGAAAGAAGAAATATTAGTTAGAAAGAAAGAAAGAAGAAATATTAGTTAGAAAGAAAGAAAGAAAGAAAGAAAGAAAGAAAGAAAGAAAGAAAGAAAGAAAGAAAGAAAGAAAGAAAGAAAGAAAGAAAGAAAGAAAGAAAGAAAGAAAGAAAGAAAGAAAGAAAGAAGAAAGATTAGATAGAAAGAAAGAAAGAAAGAAGAAAGATTAGTTAGAAAGAAAGAAAGATAGATTAGTTAGTAAGAAAAAAAGAAAAAAGAAATATTAGTTAGAAAGAAAGAAAGACAGAAAGAAAGAAAGAAGAAAGATTAGTTAGAAAGAAAGAAGAAAGATTAGTTAGAAAGAAAGAAGAAAGATTAGTTAGAAAGAAAGAAAGAAGAAAGATTAGTTAGAAAGAAAGAAAGAAATAAAGAAAGAAGAAAGATTAGTTAGAAAGAAAGAAAGAAAGAAAGAAAGATAGATTAGATAGATAGATAGATGGATAGATGGATAGATGGATAGATGGATAGATGGATAGATAGATAAGTTCATTAGTACATATAGAATGGTAGTTTAATTGAGTCTTGGGCTTCAGGGAGTTTAGATTTGAGTTTTTGTGTTGTACACTGCTGGGCCACCGTAGCCTTGGCTCAATTTGAACTGTTGCAATGAAAGTCAATGGGATTTTTATGATTTTTAATATTAATTTTTAAGAAATCTGAAAGTCAAATCAGTCTGAAAAGATATAGCACACTAAGTCAGAACAGTCTGAACGTCTGACCCGAGTTTGGAGTTTGTAGAGTTAAAGCTCTAGGAGGAGTAGCAGTCAGAAAATTTTGGTTAAGAAAAAGAAGAAGAAAAAGAATAATAATAAGTTTAAATAGGATTTCAGTAAGTTGGCTTTCACAAGCCAACTTAAATAGGATTTCAGTAAGTTGGCTCTCACAAGCCAACTTAATAATAATAAGTTTAAATAGGATTTCAGTAAGTTGGCTCTTACAAGCCAACTTAATAAGTTTAAATAGGATTTCAGTAAGTTGGCTCTCACAAGCCAACTTAATAAGTTTAAATAGGATTTCAGTAAGTTGGTTCTTACAAGCCAACTTAATAATAATAATAATGTTTAAATAGGATTTCAGTAAGTTGGCTCTTACAAGCCAACTTAATAATAATAATAATAATAAGTTTAAATAGGATTTCAGTAAGTTGGCTCTCACAAGCCAACTTAATAATAATAATAATAATAGGTTTAAATAGGATTTCAGTAAGTTGGCTCTCACAAGCCAACTTAATAATAAGTTTAAATAGGATTTCAGTAAGTTGGCTCTCACAAGCCAACTTAATAACTACATAAATGTAGAAGTTAATAACAGTCATCCATGTTTTGTTTCAAAACAACTAAATTTTGATCAATTATACAGCTAATCATCCAGACAATATTCATACCTGTAGAACTGCCCATTTTTTTTATATATAATGCAGAGAATGGCATCAAGCAATTCATCTTCAGGAAGAAACACGCTGGTAAATCTACACAGTTTGAATTTGTTACGGAAGAAAATGATGGAGTCCTAGGGGGGAAAAAACAGTAATTAAATAACTATCTGACATGACTCCAAAACATCACATTATATAGATTTTCAAATATCTTGAAATAATAAAGACTTGGATAAATACTAAACAATAAATAATTATTATAAATCAGTGCATTTTACAGCAGCAAACAAAGCTATCATAAGACTTCAGAATGCTTGGGGAACAAGCCATATTTGCTACTTTTATGATATAAACAGCTCGTGGAAATATAGCAAAATTCTGCTATTCTCATCTGCCTTCCATGGACAAGGTTCCCACTCTTTCATGAACATCAGATTCAAGGACTTTTTAAAGCAACTTTTGTTTTATACCAAGCACAATAAAGACAATAAAGATGGGTTTGTTACTGCCAACCTAGACCGTGTCTATCATTACTGCATTAATGTTGAGGCATAAACTGTCAACTAAAATCAAATTTAAGGTGCATTTGACTTTTTAAGGAGAGAAGGCTGAACGAGTGAACGAGAGATCCAGTTTGCAGCTTTCTTATTCCTACTGTTAAAGGGGTGTTATAATGCCCTTTTCACAAGATGTAAAATAAATCTCTGATGTCCCCAGAGTGTATGTGTTTAGCTCAAAATACCCCACAGATATTTTTATATAGCATGTTAAAGTTGTCACCTTTTTGAGGGTGAGCAAAAACGCACCGTTTTTGTGTCTGTCCCTTTAAATGCAAATGAGCTGCTGCTCCCGGCACAGGGGGCAGAGCTTCTTAGCAACTCTTATTACCTCACAGAGACATGCACTGACAATTTCAAAAACGTTTAGCCTTTTATGTTTAAACCGGAGTCACAAAGATGGAGAGAAGTGACAACATGTAGACAACATTTCTGAATGGTTAGTTGATGAATTTATGTAACCTATGTGTAGTTATCTTCTAGTTATTGATTAGCATATTCTGTCTTGATAAACCCCGCCCTAGGAACACGATTTATAGATTATGTAAATTTTATTTAGGGTTAGTGATGTCACTAACTCGGGAGGAATGTTGTGTAGTCCCTACCAGCCGTTTGTTGTAGTCCTTAAAAAGCAGTTTCTTTAAAAAATATATATATCCCTTTGCTTTGAACTTTGAGCATCGTAACTTTGCAGATGTTGTTGCTCAAATGGCAACATTACACGCTAACTTCATTTTGAAAAGTGAAATCATAAATCAACCACCCCTTTAACATTATTTTGACACTGGTTTTAGATTTCCTTTTTTATGAATCATTACTTGATTAAAATATTTAAATATCCATGAAATTTGCCATTAAATGATATAGATAAGTTAATTGTTAGATATTAAAAAATAGTAAAAATATCCACTGGCTTAATTAATAGGGCAAAGATTACAACTTATGCACTGGAATCGAACTCATGACAGCTTGATTTCTATTCTTAAAACTTAAGTGATTTAATGGTAAAGGATAGGAGAGTATACCAAGATGTAGATCAAGGCAAATGGGATTGCAGGTTCTCTTTTAAAGAAATCTGTTTTCCTTTTATTCTAATAGACACCTTAATTATCTTTATTTCAATAGACACATTCTGCCTATTTGTAGTGTTACAAATTTATTAAATGTCTAATTTAGGTTCAACAGTATTACAAATTTACTAAATGTCTAATTTAGGTTCAACAGTATTTTAACTGAGAAAGTTCACACAAGTGTTTACACTTTGGAGGCATAGCTTTAACATTAACTTTTTGTTACTTCTCAAGAACAGCTGGGCTTTGTTTCTCTATGATAAGGCAGGTCTGAGGAATCTCCAGGAAACAGGCTTTTATTTACCTACTTTGTTTCTCTATGATAAGGCAGGTCTGAGGAATCTCCAGGAAACAGGCTTTTATTTACCTACTTTGTTTCTCTATGATAAGGCAGGTCTGTGGAATCTCCGTGAACAGGCTTTTATTTACCTACCTTGTTTCAGAGGCTCTGAGTTACACTGTCATGATGATCTCCAACTTTATGTAAATCCCTCCCCCTTAAAAGGTATAAAACACTGTGTTTTAGCTATTGAGTTTAGACTTGGATGATGACTATAGCGATGCAACAGCAAAGTCCTCAATAAAGAGTAACTTCTGCTTTGAAAGATATCCCAACGTCTTCTGGTTTTCGCTTCTGAGTTGCCTACACTTTAGAAGAAAAAGTTCACAACACTATAAATAATCTATCTCTGACATTATGTATATGTATATATTTGTATTTCTTTTATTATTATAATTTATGTATGTGTATCTGTTTCTCTTGTGATTTAAAAAAAAAATATTACAAATTATTTGGTAATCACCTGTACAGGGTATCTGCAGGGTTTAAAAAAAAGCCTTTTAAGACCTGCACGAATAAAATTAATACAGTATTGGGGAGATCTATGTTTATTGTAAGACTGATGCCACACTGGACCACAAGAGAGCTACTCTTTGAAAAAAACAAAGGAAATTAACATTTGAACTCTCTCTTGCAAAATTAGCATCCCCTCCCAAGATGCAATCACACTGAGTCAATCACCTCAGAATTGTCTTAATTTACATTTCTTTCTTTTCACCCCCATCTTCCCCCATTTCTTCTCTCCACTCCGCATGCTGAAACCATCTGATATTCACCCAAAAATCTTTATGGTTTAATGTGAACAATTATCATACAATACTATACATGTTTGGTATCATTTGAAGGTCTCATTTCCAAAGAAGTAAGGCAAAAGGTAATAAAGGTTTAAATATTTTTTTTTAAGAGATATTTTGTTTTCTGTGGAGGGTAGATCCTCTGCCAAGGTCTTTCATGTAAATTGTCTTCTGACCTCATAAGGTGTAAACTACCTAGATCTAGGACCTTGATTAATGCAAATTCCTAATGTAAGATCAAGTTTCACTTTGGTAGATGGTTTGTCTTGGTCTGAGTATTTAAAGAATGAAACTACTTTGCAACACTGTAGGGATGGGACGATTACCGGTTTCACTAGAAACCACGATAAAATGTACTGACGGGTAGTAATATCGTTAAATTCAATTATCATTAAAACCGTGTTTGATTATTGCAATTTTAATAACTCACAATAAATCCTGTCCAGCCAGCACAATCTGACGCAGGCGCGCAATGTTGGGGTTTTTCTTTTTATTCGAGAAGGAATGGCGGAAGGCGGTGACCGTGTTCGGGAGATTTTTCAGCCTTTTAAGAGGACCAAATCTGAGGTGTGGTCATATTTTGGCATTTACAAAAATCCTGAGGGAAACTTAATCGAGGATGGTCACTCTGTCTGCAGAACATGCACAAAAAAGTCACTGCAATGGGGTAAATACTTCAAATCTGCCGAGTTGTCCTGTGTGACCATCATCCACTGTTGTAGCGAACATCTCAATACTAAAACTACGTCTGGGAAATAATTGGGCACAAAATGTTGTTTTGAGTTAAAATATTTTATCATATCACTCACTTGAAATAAACTTGAAGCATACGCAAAGAAAAGTTCACAGCAATAAGTGGCTTAGAGCCAAAGACGAACGAACAAGTTCAAACAAGACTATTAAGACTGACATTTAAGAGATAATAATGTATATTCATTGTACACTTATTAAACCGATTTTTTTTACGACATAATTACGGGGACATATTGAATAGAGATGAATGTCTCTATTCTTTCCTGTAAAATCCATTTTGTACAGCGTAAAAAACTCGTCCAGACAAGATGATCACAACAATATTATCAAATTCTGTAAACAATAAATCAACTCTGATTTCATTTTCAATACAATCAAAAACGGAGACGCAAGATGAAAAGTTGTATTTGATGCATGGATGTGCGCTGAGTTATATGTTGCTATTGACGACGGTCATTATAAGGAAGGAAATGCCACAGAATAGTATCTTACTTTAAAAAGTGCATAGAGCTGCTCGTTTTATTTGTTGTCTGTTGATTCTCAAATATAAAACTTGTTGAAATGCTTTCAGCGTGAGCATCAGTTCTTTTTTAACACTTTCATCTTGTTTTAACAAAACCGTGATAATATTGATAATCACGATAATTTCGGTCACTATAATCGATATGAAATTTTCATACCGTCCCATCCCTACAACACTGAAAAGATCAAACGCGCAGAAACCTTCACCCGCTCCATTGGAAACTGTTGTTGAAACCGATTGGACGGGCCTTACATTATGATAACATCCTAAACAATAAAATGACTTTAAAAAACACATTATAAACAACTTCAATATTAATCAACAGCTATGTAAAAATATGGGTCGATCTTCGCATTGGTCTGAACAAGGTAGAACACATGCTGAATGAGATGTTATTTCAATCTCTGACAGTAGAAGGTTGTTTCCCGTTACCTTTGTAAACAAAGCAACACTGCCTGTGCTTATAAACACTACTATGTTTGCCATTTGCCCTGTTTCAAAGACAAGGCTTAAGCTAGTCCTAGACTTAAAGGTGACATATTATGCCCCTTTTCACAAGATGTAATATAAATTTATGGTCTCCCCAGAATGTGTCTGAAATTTTAGCTCAAAATAACCGCCAGAACATTTATTAGAGCTTGTCAAATTTGCCCTTTTTTGGGTGTGAACAAAAACGCAGCGTTTTTGTGTTTGACCCTTTAAATGCAAATGAGCTGCTGCTCCCCGCAAAATTCCAGAAGGATGAAGCCTGAGCGAGAGATTGCATGCTTTTCTCGATCTTTTGCCATTGCGTTATAACTGGTTACTCAGTCGTCGTTTGCACCAAATGGCGTTGCCGTGGGTGAAAAAAGTGCAGATTAAAGGGCGGTAATATTATAATAAGATCCCCTTCCTACGTCAGAAAGGGAGCGAAATCTGATTGGCTTATTTTTTTACATGCTTGCAGAAAAAGGCTAGCCTAAACAAAGCTACTGGGTTGTCACTTTACACGTTTTCCTGGTTGGTAGATTCACCAGGGACCCGATTATAGCACTTAAACACAGAAAAGTCAGATTTTCCCCTTTATGTCCCCTTTAAATGCATGTTTGAGCTGTTTTAAGTGAAAGCAACTTGCACTGACATACTGTCTTAACATACATCAGTTCCATTGTTTTGCCTCAAGATGCACACCAGTAATGTTTATAAAAAGCTACTTAAATTGAACTAAAGCATAATCCTGGCCTAATCTAAGCCCTGTCTGTGAAACTGGGCGAATATTTGTTGGAATCATTATTAACCAATTTTTATGTAGCTCAATACTGTGCCAAGCATCATTGAATTTGCATTTCCTTAAAACTGAGCTAGTTAAATAGCTCCACGTTTCTCACACGTTCATCATGCAGGTCTTTCCCCCCAATCACTAGTGCCGTTTCGTTCTGGCAGCGGATTAAGGCTAATTTTAGTAATAGCACAATGCTACTCTAACAAAGTTTTGTTCATATTTATTTCAAGCACTTTCAAGGACCCATGTTTGTTTTTGCATACTTTCCAGCCCTTAAATTCATGTGTCTGAAATTCAAGTGCTTACAAGAAGCGTGGGAACCCTGCATGGAAGAGATTACACAAGATTACACCATGGTAGTTACACCAGAATTGTCATTGTTGTTGATTGCATTGTTGTCCTTTAATAAAGATCTAACCCTTTGTTGTCGACTGGATGGGATCCTGTGATAAGCGGAGCAATGGGAAGCTTGTAAACCGATGTTGTGCCCTCAACAGTCACTGACACACTCACACCTAAAGTACGGGGAACTGCAGAATACAAGAGGAGAAAATAATCAATGACCTTAAAGTAAATAAACACTAGATTGACATTTAAATAAACATTCAACAATTTTGTTGATATGATTTATAAAACATGATTTTCTCACTATTGCCATCAGTGAAGTTCAGTTGGGCTCCAGTTCCCTCTTCAAAGGTATCATTTGGAGAAACGTAACACTGTAGAGATACTAGATGACCGCCACTCCTCGCCGTCAACAGACCCACACTACCATGAAGTATGGTCTCCACAGTGTTGGCATTAGTGGCAATCCTATGATATAGATTGCTTGAGTAATTATAACCTTTCAAAAAAAAAAATTGCAGTATTTTTCTTCGGTACACTATGGTACTGAATGTCAACTGACAGGGATACAGAAACCAGTGCCCGAAAATGATGATATTTACAAACACCAATGGTGAAACTGACTGCTAGAATTTCAATTCATTTGACCAAAAGCAGGTCATAATGGCGTAAAATGCTGAATAACAGACCAGATTATTTTGGATGTGATCAATGACAGGGCAGGTTGAAAAAAAAAGAAAAAATTGTGAACCTCTCTGTTACGATTTCTCCAAAAGCTAAAATAAGTAAATTGGGAAGATGAGATTAAATTGGGAGCTGTACAGATGTTTTGCCTTTTAAATACAGGTACACAACCATGCCATGATCCCAAAAGTTTTCATAGGATCTTAAAAACATATTACAGAGGCGACCGAATCATTGCTAAAGATTCTCCCCCTAGGAGTAATCCTCCCAACTGAGAAGCATGTTGAAAGCAGCATCACGGTTTAGAGCTTCTTTGCTGCATCAGAGCCTGAGCACATTGCAATCACTGAAGGTACAACGAATGTAAAACTGTATCAAGAGATTATACACGAGAATGTCAGCACAGAAGTACACAACATTGCATTTTAGAGACGCTGAGTGATTTAACAAGACAATGATCCAAAAAACACAATTAAATCAACTAAATAATGGCTGAAAAGAAACATATATTTTTCCTGAGTCCTGCCCTTGAGCTATAAATGCAGATAACCAACCCAGAAATAAAGATAAGAATAAGATTCTAACAGACTTATGGGGAGTGATGATTCAAATTGGTCAAAAGTCTTACAAGCAGCTACATAAAACATTTGGTGGAGGTCTTGCTGCTAAAGGATGATTAAGTTTCTAAATTCAAGGGTTCACTTACTTTCTACTTCACTACTTTTTGCATGATCACTCAGTTCTCAATAAATTTCTCAAATTGTTTGAGTAATCAATGCAGAAATCCAGATATCTTCAAAGGATTCACAAACTTGTGACTGACACTGTATGGATGTTATTCATAATAGCTTCTAATGGTTCAGAAACAAAGCAGCTATGCTTATCTGTTGGCAAGGTTTCTACAAGCTATTTCATAGCTCTGTAATTGTTCATTTCTCAAGTCACAAGTAAAAATGTGGGCTTATTCTGAGAACAATTTGCAACTGGCCACTGTCTAACAGCACCATTTCTGTAGAAAAAATAATAATGATTACCATATTCATGTCCCATAGTATTAACATAGTACTGCAAGTTACTTTAAAGAATAATATAATATCACCACAATATACAGGTCCTTCTCAAAAAATTAGCATATTGTGATAAAGTTAATTATTTTCCATAATGTAATGATAAAAATTAAACTTTCATATATTTTAGATTCATTGCACACCAACTGAAATATTTCAGGTCTTTTATTGTTTTAATACTGATGATTTTGGCATACAGCTCATGAAAACCCTAAATTCCTGTCTCAAAAAATTAGCATATCATGAAAAGGGTCTCTAAACAAGCTATTAACCTAATCATCTGAATCAACAAATTAATTATAAACACCTGCAAAAGATTCCTGAGGCTTTTAAAAACTCCCAGCCTGTTTCATTACTCAAATCCGCAATCATGGGTAAGACTGCCGACCTGACTGCTGTCCAGAAGGCCTTCATTGACACCCTTAAGCAAGAGGGTAAGACACATAAAGAAATTTCTGAACAAATAGGCTGTTCCCAGAGTGCTGTATCAAGGCACCTCAGTGGGAAGTCTGTGGGAAGGAAAAAGTGTGGCAAAAAACGCTGCACAACGAGAAGAGGTGACCGGACCCTGAGGAAGATTGTGGAGAAGGACCGATTCCAGACCTTGGGGGACCTGCGGAAGCATTGGACTGAGTCAGGAGTAGAAACATCCAGAGCCACCGTGCACAGGCGTGTGCAGGAAATGGGCTACAGGTGCCATATTCCCCAGGTCAAGCCACTTTTGAACCAGAAACAGCGGCAGAAGCGCCTGACCTGGGCTACAGAGAAGCAGCACTGGACTGTTGCTCAGTTTTGCATGTCATTCGGAAATCAAGGTGCCAGAGTCTGGAGGAAGACTGGGGAGAAGGAAATGCCAAAATGCCTGAAGTCCAGTGTCAAGTACCCACAGTCAGTGATGGTCTGGGGTGCCATGTCAGCCGCTGGTGTTAGTGCACTGTGTTTTATCAAGGGCAGGGCCAATGCAGCTAGCTATCAGGAGATTTTGGAGCACTTCATGCTTCCATCTGCTGAAAAGCTTTATGGAGATGAAGATTTCATTTTTCAGCACGACCTGGCACCTGCTCACAGTGCCAAAACCACTGGTAAATGGTTTACTGACCATGGTATTACTGTGCTCAATTGGCCTGCCAACTCTCCTGACCTGAACCCCATAGAGAATCTGTGGGATATTGTGAAGAGAAAGTTGAGAGACGCAAGACCCAACACTCTGGATGAGCTTAAGGCCGCTATCGAAGCATCCTGGGTCTCCATAACACCTCAGCAGTGCCACAGGCTGATTGCCTCCATGCCACACCACATTGAAGCAGTCATTTCTGCAAAAGGATTCCCGACCAAGTATTGACTATTGTGTGCATAACTGAACATAATTATTTGAAGGTTGACTTTTTTTTTTGTATTAAAAACACTTCTTTTATTGGTCGGATGAAATATGCAAATTTTTTGAGACAGGAATTTTGGGTTTTCATGAGCTGTATGCCAAAATCATCAGTATTAAAACAATAAAACACCTGAAATATTTCAGTTGGTGTGCAATGAATCTAAAATATCTGAAAGTTTAATTTTTATCATTATATTATGGAAAATAATGAACTTTATCACAATATGCTAATTTTTTGAGAAGGACCTGTAGTATTACAATTGTACCATGTCCAAAAATGTCCATTGTACTTTTTTGCTAGTGTATGATACTGGGGAAACGGTTTTATTGACAAATAGGAAGAGAAAAAAAATGTGCCTGAACATATGCATCATCTTGGTGAGGTCTAACTCCAGGGACTGAAGCGCCAAATACATCTTTGTCTTTAGTTTGCTGTGGAATAAAATGAGAAAAAAGTATTAAAATGCAAATAGAAACAGGAACTGAAAGTGTTTAATTATCTAATTTAAAAAAGAGAGAACACACTTGTCTCCAGGGAGCTTATACAGGTTAACCAGACCCTTCAGGTGTTTGGAAAACTCATCAAAATTTTTGTCTCTGTAAAAATAAAAGGTTAATGTTATGGTAAATACATTTACTGCATTGTGTGCTTGTACAGTGACAACTTTACAGTTGTTGTAACTTGTATAAAATAATTTGTTGAGTTTTTGAATCTGACTGGCTCATAGATGACTTCATGATTATTCAGCAGTGTTGCCAACTTAGCGCCTTTGTCGCTATTTTTAGCGACTTTTCAGACCCCTTTAGCGAAATTTTTTTTAAGAAGCGACTAGCGACAAATCTAGCGACTTTTTTAGACAAACCTCAGTAACCTCCAGATGTTACCAGTACTGTTCTGCGAGCGCGAGCTCTTGCTTTCTCCCTGCCGTCACTCTCTCTAACTGCGTCTACCTTGTTCAGTGAATGGCAGAGACGAGCAGCAGCACATTCATGTGTTGAGCGCGCGCCAGTTTTTTCCCCCACGGACTTGTCACTTATCTGCTTCTCTTTTGTTTTATTTTTAAAGAGTTTTGTTTGACCATTTTAATTTACTTTCTTTTCTTGTGATTATTACTTGTAATACTCGCTATCACAGAGCTTTCACCCAGTTCCCGAACTCTCTCAATTCAGATAATTTTACACATATAAAAAGATTTAGTCATTCACTATATCATAGCTACTTGTTCTATTGTCTGACACAAATAATATAGGCAATGAGAACAGCTTTACTGGACATTCGGCTATATTATATTATATTATATTAAAATACAGAATGTTAGCATGAATTTAGAGGGAAAACACATTAGGCAGACAGAGCGCAAGTACGACGCGATGACGTCATGAATAGGCTAATTAGCATATGACGTCATCTAGCGACATTTGGCGACTTTTAGGGAAGGCGTCAGCTACTTTCCTTTGAAAATAGTTGGCAACAGTGCATTACAGTTGCACATTCTTTCTGGGCACTATCAAAATAACAGCAGGTTGGTTTGTTTCTAAGCAAAATATTTATTCAGTGACAAGAAATTTCTCAGATCTACATTGACATTTATTCATTTAGCAGACGCATTTATCCAAAGCGACTTACAAATGAGAACAATAGAAGCAGTGAAACTAACAAAAGGACAACAGGGTTCCAGACTGCGACCGTTTTTGAGAATGTGCGAGTTAAAATTGTATGTGGTCGCATTTGACGCTCGCGCAACAGAACGCCGTTGTATCAGCTGCTGCAGTCCGTAACTCATGTTCAAAATGAACGAGTACATCATGAATCCATTTTCCAAACGGGGTTTTTGACTTATCCTGAATCCCTACGGTACGCTTATAATAAGTGTTTATATTCTGACTATTTTGTCCCGGGCTCGGCTCGGCTGCGGAGTTGCCCAGTGCCTGCGTGACTCGCCATAGACATTAACGGAGAGAAGTAGCTCCGGCTACAGTGTTCTTCCGCACGACACGTGCAGTTTATTTATTGACGAACTTACACGTCACGCGCATTGCACACTGATGGTGAAACGCGCCAATTACGAATTCAGGCATATACAAATGAAATGGTCTCACGAAATACCGAGCCCTTTCCTACGTCTTTTCAGCGGTTAGATGATAGTAATCGATCGACAGAGGAAACTGATTATAAAATGCAGAAGGTAAGGAGTGTGAGATTTCTGATTTTTGTTACAACTATAAACTTTGATAACGGAAAATCTGTATCAGCGTATTATAATACTCTAATCTTTTCAAATGTAATGCATACATTTGAATGTTTAATGATTTTTAAAAGATAGAAAGATGATGCTGATAGAAAGATGATAATAGATAGATAGATAGATAGATAGATAGATAGATAGATAGATAGATAGATAGATAGATAGATAGATAGATAGATAGATAGATAGATAGATAGATAGATAGATAGATAGATAGATAGATAGATAGATAGATAGATAGATAGATAGATAGA
Source organism: Siphateles boraxobius (assembly GCF_051911475.1). NCBI lineage: Eukaryota > Metazoa > Chordata > Actinopteri > Cypriniformes > Leuciscidae > Siphateles > Siphateles boraxobius. The sequence goes on along the minus strand of NW_027508745.1, from coordinate 1,438,986 downwards.
TAGATAGATAGATAGATAGAATATAATTCAAATGTAAATAGATAGATTTATACACTCCTAAACAATGCTGGGTTGTTTAAACTCAAATTGGGGTCAAATATGGACAAACCCAAATGTTGGGATAAAAATGTAATATAATATAACGTAATATATAATAAAATGTAATATATAATATAATTATATTTATACTATATAATATATATAGTATAAATATAAAAAAAAATTTATATAATATATTACAGGTATTTATGCTGCGACCCAGAAAGCCTTTGCTAGCCTTGGTCCATTAAAACCACTATTCATCAACATGCATTGATTAATCCCATGGCATGTAGCAAAAAAAAAAAAAAAAAAGGTGCGACCAAATCATATGTTGGTGCGACCAACTGAGAAAGTCGGTAGCACCAGTGCAACCAGTGGAAAAGTTAGTCTGGAGCCCTGGACAACAATATGCAAGTGCTATGATCCTTCCCAGTTCTCTTACGAGAGGTTCTCTCGTATTGCGTAAGTTTAGCTTACGCTACGGGAAAGATTCATCTTCTCGAGATACTGAAGCCAAAAAATTATCCTTAATTTTGTATAACTTGTCAACGCAGTGCAGCAGCTAGCAGACCTAGAGCAGGCCATCTCGCGTGCTCATTGGCTGCCCTGCGGGCAACTGCTGCAGCCTACCAGTGCGCCCGGCGTGACGTCACTCCCAATGAAGGGCGCCCGCGCCTTTATAGCGTCACAGCCCACCAGATAGGCGTGGCTTAGCGTATAAAATAGGGGCTGTAGGCTGAATTCTCTGATTTTTCGACTCTTCAGCGAGCTCTTCGCATTGCTGGATTTGATAGAAGCCACCGCCGCCGTCGAACAGCGAACAGCCAGCTTAGGACAGCGCTGAGGAAGCCGGCCGTCTTCGCCACCTTCAGCCATCCGTGCGAGCTACGCTATCCGGTGACGTATCCTTTTTGCAAATCATTCTAAAAGAGCAGCGAGCGTCTTTTTAAAGATGCCTCGCACTTCCTGCGGCTCGTGTAAAGCCCCGCTCAGCGCCGGAGACCACCACCTGATCTGCGCTCTCTGCCTGGGCCTGGAACACGCAGAGCTCACCCTTGCGTCCGGGGGCTGCGAGCTCTGTGAGGAGCTTCCGCTGTCGACCCTGCGGGCTCGACTCGAAGCGTTCAACACCACAGCAGTCACTCCGCCCCCTGTGGGACCGCGCAGAAAGAAGCGCCGTTCCCTGAGACAGCCGGAACCTGTGGCCACAGGACGCGCTCACCGGAGAACCTCCCTCGAGCCTCGCTCTCGCCTTCCCCACCTCTCCTCACTGACGCGCAGCTGCCGCTTGCGAGCCTCACTGCCGTCACTTCGGAGGATGAGTCCGTGGGACACGCCACAAAAGACTGCTGCTCTATCCTGGCATCGGACAGCGAGGAATGGTCGCTTCACTCCGCCTCCTCGTCAATCCAGGAATCCGCCCGTACCCGCGCTGGAGCTGACGCGGAACTTATGCGCCTGCTGACGCAAGCTGTCGACCGTCTCGGGCTCGAGTGGTCGCTGCCGAAGGAACCCGCGCCGAACAGGCTCGATGGCTGCTTCCTTCAAAGTCGCCGCCGCGCAGTTTCAGAAACCAGGCCCGCTCCATTCCTGCCGGAACTTCATGCGGAGCTGACGAAGTCGTGGAATTCACCTTTTTCTGCTAGACTTCAGTCACAGGCCTCCGCGTCGCTCTCCCGAGTGGACGGCGCCGCCGAGAAAGGGTACACAGCGATTCCCCCTGTGGAAGAGGCGGTCGCAGCGCACCTTTGCCCGCCCTCCGCGAGATGGCGGTCACGGTCAGCCCTCCCGTCTAAAGCCTGCAGAGCCACTTCCGCCTTGGTCGGCCGCGCTTATGCCGCCTCCGGCCAGGCCGCGTCTGCTCTACACTCGATGGCTGTGCTTCAGATCCTGCAAGCCGACCTCCTCCGTGAATGGGATGAGAAGGGCCGGGACCCAGCTGCGGTTACGGATTTGAGAAGCGCGACGGATCTTTCTCTCCGCGCCACCAAAGCTGCAGCCCAGGCCATCGGACGAGCCATGGCCGCGTTAACCGTGACGGAGAGGCACCTCTGGTTAACGCTCGCGGATATGAGGGAAACTGAGCGAGCCACCTTTCTGAACGCGCCGCTTTCCCCCACTGGTCTCTTCGGCCCAGCGGTGAACGGGATTGTTGACCGCTTCTCTATGGTGCAAAAGACCACGCAGGCCATGAACCTCTTCCTGCCGCGACGCTCGAGTTCCGCCACAGGCCGCTCTCGCGAGAGACAAAGCCAGCCTCCTGTGCGAACCAGCACCCAGCGTCCAGCACAGCCTCAGCATCAGCCTTCGCAGCGACGTCAGGGCGGCCGCCCTAGATCGCGCTCAGACAGCCGTCGCAGACCGCCGCCCCCCAGAGGGCCTCGGCAAAAGCTCACGCTGAAGTCGGAGCACGCGAAGCCCTCCTAACAGCGGGAGAGAAAAGACGCGCGTGTCCCGCTGCGGCCGGACCGCCGTCAAAGTTCATTTCCCTGTCAGTCCCCTTCGAACAGGCTACTGCAGTGGTTCAACTAGCAGCCAACGAGCCGGTTTATTCACCCTCTCGCCTGCACACAAACGCCGTTTTCACGGCGACCCAGGGAAATCTCAAAAAGAGTATAATGTCTGGTCCGGCTCACGCCGTCAGTGTTTTAAGTGTAGTGAATGTGCCCACGCCCCAGTGTTCACCCCTACACATAAGCACTCAAAATCCCGTGTCACTCACAGAGCACACTCTCATAAAGCGCAGAAAAGCCGCTCGAGTGTTGAATGTAAGAAATGTGTCCACAGGTCTGTGCCCACTATCTGCCCGCTCTGTTACACGATCAAAGAAGCTTATGAACGTAAGTCTCGTGCCCGCCAGAGAGCGCTCACGCTTGCTAACACAAACCTTCCCCCGGGTCCCGCCTGTGCGTTTAAGTGTTATCACGAAACACAGGGCGTTAATAAAACGCTCCCCATCTACTATGATCGGGGCGTCAGATACAGTTGTAAGTCTCGTGCCCGCGTGCGCGCGCTCACGCTTACAGAGAGCTCTCCCGCCCAGAGCGCTGCTCGCGCGTCAAAGTGTGGCAAAAGTATGTTCCCCATCCCTTATGATCGGGACACCTCACATAAGTCAGCCGGTCTCGGCTGTCAGCGAGCGGCCATTGCCCAAAACCGAGAGCGCGCGCGCCGCGCTCTCGGCTCCGGTTCAGTTTCACAAGCCCGCAAATGGCGGCGGTCTGAACCCGGAGGCCATTCGCCCCCTGGCGGCTCACATAGCTGCGTGGGAAACTATCCCAGGGATTTCAGAATGGGTGTTGAGCACAATAAAGCAGGGCTATGCACTTCAATTCGTTCGCCGTCCTCCGCGCTTTCAAGCCCGGACCGCGACGATAGTGAATGCGGAAGTAGCACACCTACTTCACGCAGAAATAGCAAAGCTGCTGTGCAAAGGGGCTATAGAAAAGGTGCCGCCTTCTCTGAGCGAGTCAGGCTTTTACAGCCGATATTTTCTCGTACCCAAGAAGGACGGAGCCTTCAGACCTATCCTAGATCTGAGATATTTGAACAAAGTGCTTGTAAAAAGACCGTTCAAAATGCTTACGACCAGAAAAATCCTCGCGCACGTTCGCCCAAGGGACTGGTTTATTTCTCTAGATCTGAAGGATGCCTATTTTCAGATTCAGATAGTACCCCGTCACAGGCAATTTTTGAGATTCGCCTTCGACGGTCAGGCATATCAATACACCGTCCTGCCGTTCGGCCTGTCCCTAGCACCCCGTACATTTACAAAGTGCATGGACGCGGAGCTCGCCCCCCTGAGAAGTCAGGGGCTGCGCATAATGAACTATCTGGACGATTGGCTGATATTGGCACAGTCAGAGACAGAACTACTATCTCACAGAACAGTGCTTCTCAGTCATCTGGAAAGCTTGGGTCTCACGGTCAACTGGACCAAGAGCTCATTACTGCCCAGCCAGTCAATTTCCTTTTTAGGAATAGAACTGGACTCGGTGACCATGACGGCTCGTTTATCGACACAGCGGGCGCCGTGTTCGCCACCTAGCCGCATCTTTCCAGAAGGGCAGCTTTCTCCCTTTGAAAACATTTCAAAGGATGTTGGGCTGTATGGCATCAGCTGCAGCGGTGCTCCAGCTGGGCCTACTGCGCATGCGCCCGCTCCAACGCTGGTTGAACGCTCGCGCGCCTCGCCGAGCCTGGGTGTCTGGCGGCCAGAAAATCAGAGTGACTCAGACCTGCATAACAGCTCTGCAGCCCTGGTTAGTGGCCGATTGGTACCAGCATGGAGTAATGATGGGAACCATCTCTTATCGGAAGGTCATCTCGACAGACGCGTCCAACTCGGGTTGGGGCGCGCTGTTCGAGGGCAGACCGGCCTTTGGCCAGTGGTCAGACCAGGAGAAGGGTTTTCACATAAACTGTCTGGAAATGATAGCGGTCGAGAACGCGCTGAAGTGCTTCCTCCCGTTTATACAGGACCAGCATGTTCTTGTCCGCTCGGACAACACATCTGTGGTATCCTATGTAAACCGTCAGGGCGGTGTCAGATCCAGAAATCTCTGCAATCTGACGGAACGCCTCCTTATTTGGTCACAGACGAACCTGCGCTCGCTGAGGGCGGCGCATGTGCCTGGCCATTTGAACGACGGCCCAGACAGACTGTCCCGGGACAATGTTCCCCCAGGTGAATGGTCCCTGCACCCCCAAACGGTCCAGAAACTGTGGCGCCTATTCGGCAGAGCGGAAGTCGACCTGTTTGCGTCAAAAGACAACGCTCAATGCCCGATGTTCTTCTCGAAGGACGAGGACGCGCTGGCCCAGGTTTGGCCCAGCCTCCCGCTATATGCTTTCCCTCCGGTCTCTCTGTTGCCACAGGTGATCAAGAGGATCAGGGAAACGCGCCACTCGGTGCTCCTCATAGCCCCGCGTTGGGAGAATCAGACTTGGTTCCCGGAACTGGCACGGCTGTCACATACAGCTCCGTGGCCGATTCCGGTGAGGGCAGATCTCCTCTCTCAAGCTCGCGGCACAATCTGGCATCCCCATCCAGAGCGCTGGTCTCTGCATGCATGGTTGATCAACGGGTACTCGTTGCCCTGCCAGAAGGAGTGATGAACACGATCACGCAGTCTAGAGCCCCTTCCACGAGAAGGCTCTACGCGTCTCAATGGTCGGTGTTCTCTGGATGGTGCACCGACAGAGGTCTGGACCCGCGGACATGCGGGGTGGCGCATCTGCTCACTTTCCTACAAGAGCTGTTGGATAAGGGAAGATCCCCATCCACGCTCAAAGTTTACGTGGCGGCCGTAGCAGCATTCGCGGAATCGACGCACGGCCAGTCACTGGGAAGACATGAGTTGGTCATCCGCTTCCTTAGAGGAGCTAGAAGGATGAATCCGCCGCGCCCCCCGTCGGTTCCCATGTGGGATCTTTCACTGGTCCTCGAGGCCCTGAAAGCTTTTCCATTTGAACCACTAGACTCCGTGGAGTTGAAATATCTATCACTAAAAGCCGTTTTTCTGACTGCACTGTCGTCAGTAAAACGTGTAGGGGATCTGCACGCGCTGTCTGTCAGCGCGTCGTGTCTTGAGTTCGGACCAAATGACTCTAAAGTCATCCTCAGACCTAGACATGGTTATGTCCCTAAAGTGATGGGCACTCCATTCAGAGCGCAAGTTATTTCGCTGTCAGCTCTCCCAGCATCTGACAGCGAAAGTGATGTGAATCTCCTCTGCCCTGTCAGAGCGCTGAGGTTTTACATTACGCGCTCCGCCTCCTTCAGGCGTTCGGAACAGCTTTTCGTTTCGTTTGGTGGGCGCGCCAAGGGGCTTGCCTCCTCGAAACAGAGCCTGTCCAGATGGATAGTGGACGCTATAGCGGCAGCTTACGCGTCAAAAGGCCTGCAATGCCCTCTGGGCATCAGGGCTCATTCCACGAGAGGCGTGGCCTCGTCGTGGGCATGGTCCAGTGGAATTTCTATCCATGACATATGTGTAGCGGCGGGCTGGAGCTCCCCGTCTACCTTTGTCAGGTTTTATAACCTAGAAGTTCCTGCCTTGCAGGCTAAACTGTTGTCAGTCTGAAAAGAGGTGTATTCTGCCCAGATCTCCTGCTCAGATCACGTTCATGACTCAGCTCTCCTGGTTGAGCTGCACTAAGTAGGGTATGTGCCATATGACTATACAGACCGGCGCGCTGCTCTGTATTCCCTATGTGTGCTTATGTACAAGTGATGGCCCGCGTGGCTGGCCACCTTATTTTTTCCACTTATGGGGTTCCCCTTAAGCTCGGGGTCTCATGTGGATGCTTGGCGTGCACGGCGTTGACAAAGTGTTCCCGTAGCGTAAGCTAAACTTACGCAATACGAGAGAACCTCTCGTAAGAGAACGATACTCGGTTACTAACGTAACCTCGGTTCTCTCTAGAGAGGGAACGAGTATTGCGTAACCGGCCGTGCTCACGCCACGAGCGACTTCGCTTCAGTCGTCAAAAAAACAGAGAATTTAGCCTACAGCCCCTATTTTATACGCTAAGCCACGCCTATCTGGTGGGCTGTGACGCTATAAAGGCGCGGGCGCCCTTCATTGGGCGTGACGTCACGCCGAGCGCACTGGTAGGCTGCAGCAGTTGCCCGCAGGGCAGCCAATGAGCACGCGAGATGGCCTGCTCTAGGTCTGCTAGCTGCTGCACTGCGTTGACAAGTTATACAAAATTAAGGATAATTTTTTGGCTTCACTATCTCGAGAAGATGAATCTTTCCCGTAGCATAAGCTAAACTTACGCAATACTCGTTCCCTCTCTAGAGAGAACCGAGGTTACGTTAGTAACCAAGTATCGTTTTATCTAACGCAGTACATGTACTTTTGTAATTTATTTTTTAAAGATAATACATATAGAATAGAAGATAAAGTGATAGTATTAATAGATCAGGTGCTGCCGAAAAAGATGTGTCTTCAGCCATTTCTTGAAAATGGCCTCAGACTCAGCAGCTCTGGTTGAGTCAGGCAGGTCATTCAGACAGCATGGAACAGACCAGGAAAAGGTCAGAGAAAGAGATTGTGTGCCTTTGAGATTGCACCACAAGATCTGAATCTCAATTAGCATCCTTTACTTTGGGGACATAAGTAAAATAAGGAAATGCAATAGAGCAGATAACATTTTAGCTGTCAAATGACACAAAGCATTCTACAGTATCCATCATCAGTAAATGACAATAAATAGCTATGATATCAAAACCTCTTTGTTAGGCTGGTCTGTTTGTGTCTAAGCATATATGATTTGGTGTGTAGTGTGTTTGACTGGGTGCAATCATTTACTATAAGATTAAGATTTTTGAGTCACAAAGCAGCAAGAAAACAAATCTACAAAAGCATAAATACATATTCCACTTTGCTGAAAAACGTAATTGCCCTTATATAGTTTGCTTACCGTAAATGCTGTATCAGCTCAGGACAACTCTAAATAACAATGAGACAAAATCACAATAAAGTAAGACCACAGGGCATAAACAAACTGCTTTATTATTCTATTCGCAATAACCACAAGTCTTCCTCACCACAGGGTTTTCACCATGGTGGGCCACTTTGACATCCACAAGCTTTCCTGCTTTATCCAAATGCACCTCAACGTAAAACATATCTGAGGTGATATAGCACTCAGTACGTGAGGGGCTCAGATGAGATCCCAACCTGCAGGCACACAGCACGAGAACAAAAGAAAGACCAAATATACCTTTTAGCAAAGTTGTGAAGTTAGGTCAAGTAAAATCAAGTAGAAAATATAGCTGAATTCCCTAGGAGGAGTATATCAAATTTTATAGCATACGTTTCTAAACAACCCTAAATAGCCGACTTCCTGTTGGGTTGGTGTATAACTTAAAGCACGAAAGTTGTTCAGCTCGTTGAAATCTATATGTGTACCAAGTTTCATATAATTACAGGCAAGCATGTTTGACATATGGACAAGTGTTCGGCGACGTTCCAGGGGGCGCTGTCGAGCCCCCCTGCCACGCCCTAGTACCAGCTTCAGCCAGGGCCTAATGGCCGTGGGCTCTGACCCGTGTGCAAAGTTTCAAGAGTTTGAGCATGTTAAGAGCCACAAAAGTGGCAAAAACCTAGAAGATTTTTTTTTTTGCTGCAAGCAGCAATGACAGGCCCAAGCCGGTGGCACAGCCACCCCAGTGCCTTTACCCTAAAGGCACCGGGGTGGCGATGCCACCATCTTGGGCCTGTCATCGTTGCTCACAGCTATATATTTATTATTTAAAAAAATATTATAATTATATAAATATATTAGTCAAAAGTATATTAGCATTATATATTAGTCATTATATATTAGTCATTAGTCAAAAGTCTTGTGGACACATATTTAGTATGTGTTTTGTGGCCTTATTTCAGACACTTTAAGTTTTAGTTTTTTCAATAACCATGCATAAACAATATTCTCTCAAAAATGCAAACATGTACATACATCTTGCTCACATATTATGGTAGCCCTGTTTGTGCTAAATAGAGTGTAATTATACCTTTGCAATTAATATGTTTATAAGCAACTGAAAAAAGCACAAATGTCAGGGCATGTCAAAACTTCTCAAGGACCCCAAACACACCCTAGACCTCAGAGGGTTAAACTTCAAAAGATAAAACGGTAAAACTCTTCATATTATTTCCAATGATTCCAAATTATTGTTCATTTAATTCCACAAACAATCGCAAACAAAAAGGTGGAAATCCATGTTTTGATTTATTCTAATTAATCGATTAAGGTTTGATTGGCAGATTTAGTCACACAAACAGCACAAGTGGCTTGTGAAGAAACACAGACTGGGTGTATGACCATTTCATATAAGCAGAATATTGCTGTGAAGATCGCTAAACTCCAGGGCATGTTTGTTTTGCTTCCCAGTGATTCCACAGTGTAGAGCGAGTGAGCTTATGGTTACCAGATTACATAAATTAAGTAAAACACTGGGCAAAAACATTTAAGAGAAAAGCTCTGTTTGGGGGATTAAAGTTCTTTACATCTGGCAGCCACAAACATAAACGCTAGTAGGAACTTGTTACCATTGCAAGATAGCCAGATAAAAAAAGCGGAATATTTTTTCAGGATAAATAATGGGTGGGACAATAACGAACCAACTGTAAAAAAAAGTGGATTTAAGGTTAGAAAGAATGAAGATGTCAGAATGCCAATCTGTCAATTAAGTCCAAAGCAAGATGCAACCCATAGCAACAAGTTATGGCAATGAAATCTCAGTCTAACAGCAGATAAAAATAAACAAAGTAAATTACTTGAGTGATTTGTTTCAAAAGTGCGCATCAAAAATCCTAAACATGAAGCTCGCACATGTGTGATGCGCCAGAACAGACATTACTGGTTCTCTTGCATCATGCATATTACATCATGCATATCAGCTTAAAGGAGAACTCCGGGAAATTTTTAAGTTAATCTTGATCATTATACCTTTGTGAGTAATGTCTATAGAAAAAAAACCGAACCGGATTGGTGCTTGCAACACGGAGCTGTTCCCGCAAATGCCCAGAGCTCACAATCAGCTAAAACGGCAGTTATGGGGGCATATACATGAGTGTCTTTGTGCCTCATAACAGACACAAAATGCAATTAAAATGTCTGTCCAACATGAACAGGGCCCTTACATGTGAACAAGATGCATTAACCAAATTCACCAAAATAGTGTTTTAGATGGCTAGCTGTAGTCTCGCGCTGAAGTCCCGTGGGAACTCAGTTGTAGCCGGAAAAAAGTAAACCGTGTGCACGTGGGAGGAGCGTAGTGTGTGAAGAGTGATGATCGGAGTTGGTCACAAGTGAAGAAGAAATGGTTCGCGTTTGTGTTGTTCCGAATTGTGGCAACAGAATGCGAAAATACAAGAACTTAAATTTTAATCGCCTTCCTTTCCATGGCCTCGAGATTCTGCAGTTCTGGCTAGTTGTACTTCAACTTGATGTGCAAACTCCCATACAAGTACTGCGCTAAAGATTACCGCATTTTCAGCGAACACTTTGACAAGGATGACTACACAGACACAACACAGTGGGGCCGGTTGAAGAAAAAAGCCATTCCGTGGACGAAGACGGGTGCAACCACTGTGGAGGTAATGTAAACTTTATTTATCCTTCCATTTGGGCACACGGCTTGAGGAGAGATGTGCAGTAATGTGTTTTTGTAGTCTTATTTGCAAAACTTTAATTATTTCACTAGCTTCTATGTCTTCAATTATATTTATATATATATATATATATATATATATATATATATATATATATATATATATATATATATAATAAACTCCCACCTGCACACTGCTATTTACCTTTTTCCGGCTACAACTGAGTTCCCACGGGACTTCAGCGTGAGACTACAGCTAGCCGTCTAAAACACTATTTAGGTGAATTTAAACAATGGCTAAGTTGCTAAACGCATCTTGTTCACATGTAAGGGCCCTTTTCATGTTGGGCAGACATTTTAATTGCATTTTGTGTCTGTTATGAGGCACAAAGACACTCTTTATGTATATGCCCCCATAACTGCCGTTTTAGCTGAGTGGGATCTCTGGGCATTTGCGGGAACAGCTCCGTGTTGCAAGCATCAATCCGTTTTTTTTTTCTTTTCTATAGACATAACTCACAAAGTAATAACAATCAAGATTAACTTAAAATGCCCGGAGTTCTCCTTTAAGACATCCCTAGTAATTACTATTTCAAAAGAAGTACCTACTTAGAGAGAATCCGACTTTATACACAGTCCATGTATCACTCTTCCAAATCAAAAACTTATATTCCAGTTCCTTAGTAAATAAGCCTTTGAATTTTCATCTGACTCGTTTCGCCTATTTGAACAATGTATATCTTAATGGTCCAGTGGTAGAATTTTCGCCAACCGTGTCAGAGGTTTTGGGTTCTAACCCGCAATCGTATTTTTTTTTTTTCCTCGTATAGTTTTTTTTTATCATCAACACCGATTATGTTCATCAGTGGTTGTATATCAAGCTGTGACACGTTTTTGTGCATTATGTTTTGTGATTTCACCAGAACGAATAGAGAGTACACTAGCAGTGTTGTGCCTGAATGCGTTCATTGAACAATATCATGAACTCGTTCATAGGGCTGCACGATTAATCGTTAAAAGATCGCAATCTCGATTCAACCCCCCCATGCGATCTTAATCCTGCATTTCTACGATTCTGCCAATGATATTCAACGAGATAACGCGCTAAGGGTGGAATGGATCGCAGAAGAAGAGACGAAAACCGGGACTCGCACGTTATCTGTGCGCACAGCCCCCAGCCACACACACTCGAACCGCACAGAGAGAGAGAGAGAGAGTGAGAGAGAGAGAGAGAGAGAGAGAGAGAGAGAGAGAGAGAGAGAGAGAGAGAGAGAGAGAGAGAGAGAGAGAGAGACGCATGTCAGACAGCGCTCGAATACAGAATAGATTCCTCTTTCGCGTTTCCTTGCCCTTGAACGGACACAAACACAAAATTGTCAAAATACCTGTCTAAATGGACGTCTCAACTATTCTCTCGTTTATGTCATAAGTGAACAGTTGAGAAAGAAATGTATGTTTGTCATTTTTTTCCAGTCTGTGCAGTCGGTCTTAAAGTGACAGCACACAATATATGTACATACACCGTTTTCTGTGTTATTGATATTAACCCATAAGAACCCGCTGTGACAAACACTGGTGATTATCTGGAAAGGTCTTTTTAAAGTATTATACCTCACTTTCAACCCAGGAAGTCCCTAAGGGACATTTAAGGAACACCCAGGTTCAGTCATGTGACAATGTGTGCGTTTTTGTTGCCAAGGTAACATTTCCAAAATGGTGGCCTGTCTGGTGTGCACATGTTGCAGTGTCAGCAATTTTTTAATACACTTTTTTTTGTTATTAAAAGGTATGTTTCAACCAATGCAACAATTCTAATGTTTTAATAACATATCCTAGATTACACTTGACCTGATTTTAAAACATGTCTTGTACAAATTGATATAAAACAAGTTTTGAAAATGTTGTGGTGACATGTGTCACATCGGGCTTTTAACCTTAAAACAGTAGGTGGAATTCTGATGTGACGTATGTGTCACATTAAGAATAATGGTAATGAGCTGCTCAAATAATTTAGCTGATTCAATTATTTTAGTGTTATATATATTCTGCTGCTCAATTCAAACCATATTTTAACATATGTAAACAAAAAAATGTCAAATTATTAACATTGTTAAAGGGTAACTAAACACCTTGTCAGAGCCTGACTCCACCCACTTGCAATATTGGAAAAAGCTGTAAATGTGGGCGGAGCCCAGCAGGGGGGGGGGGGGGGGGGCGTGCACCTGAGACACATCTCTCTGTAGGCAAGGGTGTGGTTAGCTGGTACCCTCTGACGTCACAGGGCACCACAACAATTTTTTTAATAGACTTGAAAATTACGTTGGCATTAGTGGAATTGCATTGTTCAAATCGTATATATCTTACTGGTATTAATTTGAAGCAGTAAATGAAGACGTGTCATATCGATCACAAGTTTAGAATGGAGTAGGGGTGCTCCAATTGATTGGCTACCGATCGCTATCAGCATGACATGTAGGAGCACCGTCTCAATCTCTGTCCGGAGTTCTGACGATTTGTGCGACCCCCACAGTTTTTACTACAGCATCATATTCATGTGGTTTGAGGCTTTATTAACGTCCATACCTACCCCTACCCAAAACCTATCCCCCATTTTCCACAATGAAATTCAGGCCCTGAATTAATGTCTGTAAAAATCCTTATTGAAGCATCCCTATAAATAATTCTACATGATAAAAAGAAGGCTTAAAATAGATAGGTATCGGCATAGACTTCCTGCGATCGAAGTCATCTTCTCCAAAAATCCTGATCGGAGAACCCCTAGTATGGAGTACCACAAGGCTCAGTACTAGGACCATTGTTTTTCAGCCTGTACATGCTACCCTTGGGAGATACCTAGAGGAAGCATGACGTTAGTTTTCACTGTTACGCTGATGATACTCAGGTCTATTATATTTCTTCTCACCCCGACGAAACCTACCAATTGAATGCATAGTTGATATAAAATGCAATGCAGAATACATAGTTGATATAAAAAAATTGGATGATTAGTTATTTTTCTACAATTTCATTCTGAAAAAAAACAGAGGTTTTAATTATTGGACCAAAACCTCAAAACGTAATAACCAAGAATACTGTCTAACACTTGATGGCTGCTCTGTCAAGTCTCCATTGTCAGTTAGGAACCTGGGTGTGCTCTTTGATACCAATCTTTCATTTGAAAGCCACATTTCTAGAATCTGTAAAATCACATTGTTCCATCCTAAAAATATATCTAAATTACAACATACGCTCTCAATGAAAAATGCAGAAAAACTAGTTCATGCGTTTATGACCTCAAGACTAGATTATTGTAATGCTATACTGGGCGGTTGCCCTGATCGCTTTAGCTGCTGCATTTTGGACTAGCTTGAGTTTGAGTTCTTACTAGAACCAGGAAGTATGACTATATTAGCCCAGTCCTGTCAACACTGCATTGGCTCCCTATTAAACATTGCATACATTTTAAAATCTTGCTAATTACTTACAAAGCACTAAATGGTTTAGCTCCTCAGTACTTGAGAGAGCATTTAATGCATTACAGTACTTCACGTTTATTGTGATCTCAAAATTCTGGCCAGTTAATAATACCTAGAATATCAAAATTAACTGCAAGTGGTAGATCCTTTTCCTATTCAGCACCCAAACTCTGGAACAGTCTTCCTAGCCTTGTTCAGACACACTCCGTCAGTTTAAATCTAGAATAAAAACATCTCTTTAACATGGCATACACATAACACATCACATTTATATAATTCAAATCCATTTAAGCCATTTAAGCATTTAACGCTGCATAAATTAGGTCAACCAGAACAGGGAACACTTCCCATAACACCCAATGTACTTGTTCCATAGTAAGAAATATACCATCTACCATCAGTTTCAAAGTTTATCCCAAGGTTACACCAGATAGTCGGATCCTGTCTATACTGGAGTGATGAATCCGATCTTCAGGCAAAAGGAACTGGATGAAATATTTGAATGCCACCGATCCACAATCTGATTTCTGACTTCTGATGCAGCCTGAATCATAACCACGCCGTGTTCTTTCATTGGCCAGAGGAGGACTGGTCCCCCGACTAAGCCTGGTTTCTCCCCCAAAAAAAATTCTAACTAATGGAGTTTGGGTTCCTTGCCACTGTTGCCTTTGGCTTGCTTACTTTGAGAACACCTAATATTTAACAATATTATTGATTTGACTGCACTGGTACTATTGAATGAGAACTGAACTGAGCTGAGCTGGAAGATGACATCACTGTTTTCTGCAGAACTGCTTTAAAGATGAAATGAACTAATTTGATAATTGATGGTCTTTACAATACAACTGAACTGAACTGACTTCTACTGAACAATGACACTATTTTCTTTTAAAGCTGCTGTACAGCTCAACTGTTTGCATCATTCAATAATTTTCCTGTTATCAGCAGCATTTTTTTTTCATACAAAAACTTTCATGGGTCCCAGAATATTGTGTTGTATGAATATATAAACAGTCAATAAATCAAAAGAAAGAACAAAGCCTCTGCTTAAAAAACAACAGCAAACATGTATTCTAGTTTAATTTGTTTATATATATATATATATATATATATATATATATATATATATATATATATATATATATATATATATATTAGGGGTGTAACGATACACAAAACTGACGGTTCGGTTTTCCCACGGTTTTGATGTCTCGGTTCGGTTTGGTTTAGAAAGCTAAAAAAAAATTTAAACAGTGGTTTAATGAAAAAATTGTGTCTTTGTCTTTAAATTAATTCAATTACAATTAAACGTTTTGCAAGGATTAAAAATCTGCTAATGCTGTAAACTATATAGGGAGCACATTACTATAACATTTAAGGTTAACAACAGAGCCTAAATTCAGATGCTATTTATTTTTTAGATATAATAATCAACACCCAACACATTGTATGAAAACATGTAAACTGAACATAAGGCAGTTTTTGCATTAACTTTACTCTAATTTGTTATTGAAATATAATAATTTACACAGTTGCTTTCATTTTCATGAAAGATATTTTAAACGTACATTAAATAATCAAGATATAATTAACAGGTTAAGTAAAATATAATATATAGGATAATATAGTGTATTTATTTAGCTCAAGAGTTAATTTCTCTAGGAACCAACAAGTTGTGGACACTGAATAACTTGCCTGCTGAGGTAAATATAATGCCAGTGACAAGCTGTGCAGTTTTATTGACGTCTTTACGCTGCTGAAACACTGATGAGCGATTACATGAGTTATGATGCCTTTCAGTAAGTATACTGTATTTTTCAACATACCTTCAGGTGTCCATTCATGTTTATTCTGTAACTGAGGAAGAGATGATCGCGTTTACTTGCGCTCCGCGCTGCCACTTGAAATGAGGAGCTAGTACAGTGATCGCCTGATATCTCGGCGCATCTTCGCTCCTGCTGGCAGCTATCTGGTCCCTGTGGTCGGTAAACTGGATGAGCGTCTTGCTGTGCGCCACCGCCGACTGCGTCTACGCGGAGTGAACCCTGGTTATCTTCAGCCGCTGAGCAGGGTAGCTTCGGCAGCAAACCGCGTCCAGGCTTCAACCAGGTGTGCACTTGTCAATGCAAGATCCGTGATGAACAAGTCATTTATTCTAAAGGACTTCTTTAATACGCATTCATTGGATTTATTCTTTATTACGGAAACATGGATTAATCTGGGTGAGTCCACTGCCTTCTCGGAACTGCTACCTCCCGAGTGTACTTTTATTAATACACCGCGTACGACTGGACGTGGAGGAGGTATTGCCACAATACTAAAGAGTCACTTACATTGTAAGCCATTGTCGATGGCTTTTACTTCATTTGAGCTAAGTTGCTTTGAACTGGGTGCGCGAAATCCTGTTTTGTGCGCGGTGATATACCGGCCGCCAAAGCATAATCATGACTTTATAAAGGACTTTTCAGATTTCATTGCAGTTGTAAGGACGAATTATGATAAGATTTTAATTGTTGGTGATTTTAATGTACACGTCTGCTGCCCTTCAAAGGCTATGGCGAAAGAGTTTTTAAATTTGATTGATGGTTTTAATTTAACTCAACATGTTGCAGGATCCACACAAATACATGGGCATTTACTGGATCTTGTACTGTCCTATGGGTTGCCTATTGATAATGTATTAGTGTCTGATGCTATTTTTTCGGATCATTGTCCTGTCATGTTTGATTTTGTTTTTAACGAGCTAGTTAAAACATCCGCTCCCGTGCGTTATGGCCGCACTCTGAAGCCCGACACTTCCTTGTGTTTTTCTTCTCTTTTTGCTACACATGTACATGCAAACGGCGACTCCGCTGCCTTAGACACAGAGCAACTAAGTAATGTTTTTTTGTCCACCTGTTCTGAGGTCCTGGACACTGTAGCTCCAATTAGAGCTATGCGCCCTAGACCAAAGCCAGAGCCATGGCACTGTGAAGCCATACGCGCAGCCAGACGAGAGTGTAGAAGGGCAGAGCGCCGGTGGAAAAAGGATGGGCTTCAGGTGTTTTATCAGATTTTACAGGAGAGTTGGAGAAAATATCAAAAAATTGTTAAAGCTAAACAAACACAATATTTTTCAGAAATAGTTTCTCAAAATGCAAACAATCCACGTGTTCTTTTTAAAATCATTGGGTCTGTATTGAACCCTCCACAATCCACCTCTAGTGAATTTTCACCTGATATCTGTGAGACATTTTTGGAATTTTTTAATAGTAAGGTTTCAAATATCAGAGCCAATATATCACCCTCTTTTCTTAACTTCTCTGTAAACATGCATTGCTCTGGTATTTTCTGTCAGTTTGAGCTAGTTTCACTACCATCTCTTACAAAGATCGTTTCTCAAATTAAACCCTCCACATCCCTTATGGACCCTGTCCCTTCACGCCTTTTTAAGGATGTGTGGGAAACGATTGGCTCTCATGTTGAAGAAATTATAAATAGTAGTCTGTCTTCTGGAGTTGTGCCTGCATTTTGTAAAAAAGCAGTGATTGAACCACTAATTAAGAAAGCTGGACTTGATTCCACAAATGTTTCAAATTATCGCCCTATTTCAAAACTTCCTTTTTTATCAAAAATTTTGGAAAAATGTGTATTGATGCAGTTACAGTCTTTTTTGGAAGCACATGGCACTTTAGATGTTTTTCAGTCAGGTTTTAAAGCATTTCATAGCACTGAGTCTGCACTTTTAAAGGTTTTAAATGACCTGTTTTTAATGACAGATTCTGGTGATTCAGCCATTTTAGTGCTTTTAGATCTCACTGCTGCTTTTGACACAGTCGACCACACAATTCTTTTATCTCGTATGGAAAACTGTGTGGGAGTCAGGGGGATTGCCCTAAAATGGTTTCAGTCTTATTTTTTCGGGAGATGCTACTTTGTTAAAACGGGCGACTTTACCTCATCAACTTTGCCTCTTAACTGTGGGGTCCCTCAGGGATCAATTCTTGGTCCTATTCTTTTTGCTATTTACCTCCTTCCACTGGGACAAATTTTTAAAAAACATGGCATCTCTTATCATCTTTATGCTGATGACTGCCAAATTTATTTGCCAATCAGAAAGCATGAAGGCAGCTCCCTGACACCTCTACTGGACTGTTTAAACGATGTCAAAGCGTGGTTAGCACAAAATTTTTTAAAACTAAATGAGAGTAAAACTGAGATCATTTATTTTGGCCCCACAAACCCCATGATAGATTTGGGCCGCCTAAACGACTTTGTGCATCCTGTGATAACTAATCTGGGGGTTAAAATAGACAGTGATTTTAAATTTGATAAACAAATAAATGCGGTTGTGAAATCTAGTTTTTATCATCTTCGCCTTTTAGCTAAAGTTAAACCGTTTTTGTCTTTTAACAGTTTTGAACAAGCTACACATGCTTTTATTTCTTCTCGATTAGACTACTGTAATGCACTCTATACCGGTATAAATCATAACACACTTTCACGCTTACAGTTAGTCCAAAATTCTGCAGCACGACTTTTAACAGGAACCAAAAAGCGCACACACATAACTCCAATTCTCGCCTCATTGCACTGGCTTCCTGTTCGTTTTAGGATTGATTTTAAGATTTTATTGTTTGTTTTTAAAGCTGTAAATGGACTGGCCCCAACATATATTGCGGACCTCATTCAAATTTATGCGCCAGCGAGGTCACTGAGGTCGGAGGGCCAGCTCCAGCTCGCGGTTCCCAAGACAAGACTGAAAACTCGAGGGGACAGGGCCTTTTCTGTGGTGGGACCAAAACTTTGGAACGCGCTGCCCCTCCATGTTAGAACTGCTTCGACAGTTGAGAGTTTTAAGTCTCGTCTAAAGACACATTTTTATTCCTTGGCTTTTAACACCCTGTGAGTTGTGTGGTCCTCTGATGTCTTTTATTGTTTTATTGTTTTAAATATATTTTAGGATTGAGATGTTCTTAATTTCGTAATTTTGTTTTTATTGTATGTAATTTGATCTGTATGTTCGAATCTTCTGTGCAGCACTTTGGAAACTTTCTGTTTATAAAATGTGCTATAGAAATAAAGTGGATTGGATTGGATTGGATCTCACGCCACATCAGAGAGCACCAAAACGGCATTTATTGTTTGATTTTTGTGATCAAATAGTCAGAATTTGAAGATTACACCTTGCTTATTATCGAAAGTAACAAAACACGGAGCTTGCTATTTGGTGTTAATGGTGGTTAGACTACAAAACTGAATTCCTTGTGTACACATTCCAGGTCCAATGAGCCGGGCTGGGCGGGGCCGGGCAAGCATGGGGCGGGGCGGGGCGTGTTCGGTTCGCCATGAGAGTATCGCGAGATATATATATATATATATATATATATATATTATTATTTTTTTTTTATTTTTTTTTTTTATATTTTCACTTGAACGTGGGTAAGTTTCATTGCAACAATATTTCAAATAAAAAGCTGATAAAATCGCAATTTTAGCATTTTAGAGTCTCCTCTAAATAAAATAACATGCAGGGCTGGATTGGTAGTCGGGCGTACCAGGCATTTTCCCGATGGGCCGATGCACTTTGGGGCCGAAATTTTTTTGTTGCCATGGACATGCATTGGTTTGCCATCTGAATTGACAGGCCAAAGAATGAGAAACCTCCCCCTCCCTCCCCCATATTAGGCGCTTTTTTTTCATTTTATTGGAGTGCATGTGAAACTGAAAAAGGCAAATACCTGCACAGCGCTGCCACTGACAAACGTGCACTGCATTTCTGCTGCTCTATGAAGTGATAAACAGTGCAAGTCGCTTGATCCATTCAGATTTGACTTTGAATTTTGTTTTATACAGTCATGTGATATGGGAACATTAAAGGTTCTGTGGTGAATCTAGCAGAAAACAGCCATGACCACCATTTAAATACATGATGAGGTAAATTTTCTACATGTTTACAATATTATCATTACAAATTCTATAGTTTATTATTAGTTGTTTATTTTAGAAACCATATATCCCTGGTAATGAGGAGCATGGTTTTACCATTGTCTACCATGATCTTACAGTTAAATAAAACTACAGTTAAACTGGATTCTAACACTTGATCTGCAATGTTCGATGTCTAACTTCACAATCAATGCATACAGTTTAATTTTAATAAAGTATATAGGCCTATCTATAATAAATAGAAAATTAAACTGAATATATAAATAAATTGATAGTCCTGCTGCACGGGTTTTCGTAATTATTCCAGATAATATAACAAATAAATAATTATTGATAGGCCTAGGTACTTGTTAAAAGGGCTTTGTGTGTTTCATTTATTAGGTTATCTACTGTCAATAATAGAAAAAAAGAATGAACGAATTAATTAAAACGAATTGAATTAATAAATAATAATATTGACGCACCTCTCTCTCACTCTACTCTACTCTACTCTACTCTACTCTACTCTACTCTACTCTACTCTACTCTACTCTACTCTACTCTACTCTACTCTACTCTACTCTACTCTACTCTACTCTACTCTACTCTACTCTACTCTACTCTACTCTACAAAGCGATCATGCCCAGACGTGTGTTCAGCGCGTTCAGTCTGTGTTCACAGTCAGTGTTTAAGACCTGCTACAGTCGATGGAAACAGTCAGTCTTCGAATGTTTCAGCAAGTCGTGTGTCCCATCATTAGTCTGCTATCAGTGGCTCAAACCTCCGTTACTAACTCTAAAATTTCGTTTTGGAATTAGCAACGGAGGCATGGGATTAGATGCGTAAGAAATTAGTCCTACATACAAGAGCGTTTTAATGACAAAAACTTGACAAACGTCTTGAAATGCATCATCTGAACATGTTTTGAGGTGTGGTAACTAGTATAAGCGGAATAATTGACTTCAGGCCGTTGAATTATTAGAAAAATAATGCACACCCGAGGTGAAACGGTGTCCGCTTCGCGTCGTGACTGCATTACCACCTCGGGTGTGCATTATTTTTCTAATAATTCAACGGGCTGTCGTCAATTATTCCTTACAACTCAGATTGTATTCTTCTGAAAGAAGAAAGGCATATACACCGAGGATGGCTTGAGGGTGAGTAAATCATGGGGTAATTTTCATTTTAAAGTAACTACTCCTTTAAGTGAACGCAAACAGTTAAGAAAGAAAATGCATGTGTAACAGTATAATGGATCCATGTGTCAAGTTTTAAAGTGACAGAGATACTCAAATTATCTTATAATTATTATTATCAGTTTTTCCCCACGGCATCGATGTCAAAACTGTGGCCATCGAAAATGCTGAGAGGCTAGTAACTTTGGAAAACCACCAGCCACAGAGCAACAAATGTATACCGAGATATATATATATATATATATATATATATATATATATATATATATATACACACACACACATACATATCAGGGGTGTAAATCGGAGTCTTTATGACGATTCGATACGATACCGATTTCTTAAGCCAACGATTCGATTATTTTCGATACTTCACAATTCCCCACGATACGATACCCGATATTTTTACATGATATCTATCAAGTCTCAAATAAATCAACATTTTTTTTTAAAATTTGCCTTTTATTGAGAATACAGAAACAGTATTCTATTCACATAATGTGTATGTTGTGCTCAATGCACTGCAAATAGAACAGCAAATATAACATTTACTGCATACAGTACAAAACTTGATTCTATCGAATCCTGGTGCGTTTCCGTGCATCTTACGTCATCGCAAATGTGCACGACGCATGATAGAAAACAGAACGCGGGTCAATATATATTGTGGTTTTTTATTTTATTTGGTGCTATTATGCACAGCTGAGTGAGCAACACCAGTTTACTGTGTGTCGCATTTGGCTTTTTGCTGATTGCAAACGCAGGAGACAGTGGATTTCCATTAATTTGTTGCCCTGAGTCCTATGTGTGTGCGAATACACTGCAGACTCGCTCTCGCTCTTCTCCAAGGTAAATTATCAACACTATCATCCCTTACATGTGTTAACTAAATGCATCATAATCAGCTAAAAAGCATGCGCAGGTCACTTTACTTCCTGAACAAGTGCGCACCCGAGTCCGTGATGCTTTCACATTCACGCGAACCGCGGCACGGTTCGAGTGCAACCGAAATCAGTGCACCTCCTCCAGGCAGTCTCGGGTTTGGTAACCCAGTGTGCACCCGGGTCCGCATGACAGACAGCGTTCACATTATTAGCGATTTTTCATTTTAACTGTGCCCGTTCCGTTCCGAGTTGGTGTGAAATCACCCTAGACTTTTCAAGTAAGCTGTTGAAGTAGCCTTTTGTACACGTTAGTGCCTGTTTGTTTACGCTAGTAATTGCTAGCTAGGAATTCGCCGACTAAGTGACTGAGGGTGCTTTCACACTGGCAGTGTAGTTCGGTGACTAACTAACGTTAGCCCAGTGCATAACAACAATGGTTTGTATGCATATGAGCGGATGCTGAAAATAGACAGATGGCAAAACAAGCTCTTGCGGACGTATCGATGCATTGAATCGTCGGCTGTATAATCGATGCATTGATACAAATCGAATAATATTTATATTTATTTATAATACATATACCGCTTGAAACTATTTTCATCATATACATCTACAGGTCTTTCATCCAGATAATTATAATTTTGTGGAAAATAGTATTGTCCTGGATACAGTGACCATACATAAGGTAAATTAAAACCGCCCAGGAAGATAAAATTCAAATTCCACTTTTACGAATTTCTGTATTTTCTGAGCTCGGTTGGATGACCCATGTAAAATGCAATCCGTTTTTTTTTGAGAGAGAGAGAGAGAGAAGGAGAGAGAGAGAGAGAGAGAGAGAGAGAGCGCGAGCTTGTAGGCCTATATGATAGGTTGCGTGCAGATTATGCTGTCTTGGCAAATCGTGCTATACTGCTGACTGCTAAATAATCTCTACCATGTACTAGGGATGTGATAGTGAAGATATTTTACCGGTTAATTGACGTGTGACAACACCGGTAATACCGGTATCACCGGCGGGGGCTGTTAAATTGCTAATTTAAAGGCAAACGTAAAATGCGTGCGTTCGCACGGCATGCATAATGGTGCGTCGTACGGAGCAGAACTGTTTTGTTATTGTGCCCTGAATTGGTGCTAATTTGAAAACCAATTTTTTTTTTTTTATACATCGCTTATAAAAAGCTGGTGCGACAGTGTGCACTTCACTTTTAAATTAAATCACCATTTTTGTCCGACAAAGCAGTCAGGACAAAAGTTAGTAGTTAGTAGTAGTTAATGTCGGTGGATTTGAAGCCTTGAAGCCTATCCAAAGGCAGGCCTTTGAACGTTTTTTTTTTTTTTTCAAAGCAGAGAAAATTCATTGCATAATATGAATTTCTAAATTATTTCTAAATTATTTGTTAATGATATTCAGCGTTTTCTGTAATAAATAGAGTTTATTACAGGATTGGCTTCATTACATGGATAGGCTTCAAGGGCAGGTCCTTTTTTACTTATCCTTAAGCATGCAGCAAGGTGCTAGTTTATTTTGTATGTCAGTTTTGATCTGAAATAGAAACAAACTTGCATAACGATTTTGGAAAATAGCACAAGAGAAAATTAACTAACAATTTTCGAATTGTGCTTTATTGCATTGTGGTTTAATATCACTTACCCTGTTCATTGCTGAGAAGTCTTGCTGAGATTTAATATTGTTTAAGGCCATTTAACATTTCAGTCTACATATTGTTTAGTCTATGTTCCTTAAATGGATATCATATAGATCAGTGGTTTGTTTGACTAGTTTATTCTAAAACAACTCATTAAGCGTTGGGCCACTTCGCCCTGCCCACCACCACATGTAAATTCTCAACCTATAGGAAACACTGTGACAATAGACAGCAGTGTGATCAAGACTACCAGACATGGAAAGATGAGGGGGTTGAATACTTTTGGCATAGTAAATGTGTATACAAAAAGATGGGGAGCAAAAAAATAAGTATACTATCTCACATGTTCTGCCGAGCAATGGACTCCAGACGATCCGTCATTGATGGCAACGAAGATACTGATGATGAGGGATGCAGAAGAAACAGAAACAGGAGATTATGGACATCATTTGATATTCAAAATTATATTAAATAGTCACAATATATTTAAAACACATTTTATAGTGAGAGAAAATCTAACCTAACAGAATAAGGCATTAACACATTTTATGCATAACAGTGAGCTAACTAATACTGAGCAACAATACGGGTATGTAAAAACAGATATTTTTTTATCTAAATCTGAAGGTCGAACTTGTATCAATGTGTTGTTGTTTTTTTTCATTTTATATTAAAGTTTAATTACCAAATTATCAATTTACTAAAACTATTATTATGCACTAATATTATATTTCTATGTAGTAGTATACCGTTTCTGTTTGCAATAGCTGTAGTGTGCTGTAACGTGGTGTGGTATAGCTGTGCTGGGCAACGTTGGTAAACTGATGTTACCTTCTCATTCACTGATTCGCTCCATCATGCTCAAGTTAAACTCTCATAACTACCGGCTCAATATTCAGAAAATTTCTAATTTACAGCAATTTACAGCTCCAACCAACAGGAAGTCGGCTATTTTTGTTTGAATGTGTTTTTTTGTTTGTTGAAAAATCATGCGTTTTTTTGTTTGTTGAAAAATCATGCTGTGAATTTTTAACTACTCCTCTTAAGTGGTTAATTTGATTCAAACCAAACTTTTTCAATATATTAAATATGCTAAACTGCATATTTATTATATTTAATATACTTTCATAATATATGGAAATATATTAAAGATGCTAAACTGTGAACGGATATTGGATATATCATATGGTGAGGAATTAAATTAATGACAAAAGGCAAACAGGAAGAGTCTCATATCATGTAAAATCATTGTTTGCTTTAAATTAAATTAAGATTGTATGTTTGGTAATTGAACAAATGAATTTAAAATGTGCTATATTTCAGATCAATATATTTGTTTTCTTTAAAATTTTGTATTTTGAGATTAATTCATGACACTAAACAATAGTATTGGGCGATATGCTCCATTTTTATATCGTCCTATCGTCAGCCGGTGAGATCGGCGTTCACACACAACCCGTAAAAATCCCTTCAAGACACGTGACATCGATGTGACGTAATGTCTCAGCAGCGTCTATAGTTTGCTTATGAGCTGCGATTTCTCTCTGGAGAAACCACGCTTACTTTTTACGTCAACCCAACAGGAAGTCGGCTATTTAGGGTTGTTTGGAAAAGCATGCTATGGAATTTTAAATACTCCTCCTAGGGAATTCATCCAATCGCCATCAAACTCAGTGTGCATGAAGTCAAGACATTGAGGATGATAAATTGCCAGCGGATTTTTGATAACTCGAACGGTTTGGCCGTGGCGAGGAAATGAATTTATGGTGAAATAGGGAAACAGGAAGTGTGTTATAACTTCTACATTAATTAACTGATCTTGATGAAACTTCAGCAGTGTGTTCGTTGTAAGAGGCCGATCACATGAATGTGACTATATTGAGTCAAAGTTATAGCGCCACCAACTGGCAGCAGGAAGTCTCACTTTCAAAATGCTTTGAAATCACCCTCTTATTTTTACCGAATTTGCTTCAAACTTCACTACTATAATGTAAACACACATCAGATTTAGACCTGTGAAAGGATTCTTGATATCTTTGATACTGTTGCCATGGCAACGCATCAAACTTTAATATTCTTTTTGGATGCTTTTGCGAGTCTTAGCATGATTGGAATTGCATGAAACTCGGCATACACATCACATTTATTAGCCAGTAGACGTGCAAAGTTTCAGAAACGGGCGTGGTGGAAGGGCTCAGTAGCGCCACCTTTTGACAAAAGTGGGGGGTAGTTTTACCTACAATAACAAATCTCGGTATGTATATTCTTCTCATCGAGCCGGAAAACTTTCTAATTTACAGTCATTCGCTCCAACAAACAGGAAGTCAGATATTTTGGTTTGAATGTGGATTTTTTTCTCTCTCTCTCTCTGTGTCTCTGCGTCTCTGTGTGTGTGGTTGGGGGGGGGGGGGGGGGGGTTGTTTGCTGGAGAGATTGCTTTTATTTTTGTTTTTCAAGTTTTCGGGGCTTTTGGGGCCCTTAACGTGCTTGAAAACTCTTGAAACTTTGCACACAGTTCAGAACCCACGGCCATCAGGGCTGGGCTGAAGCTCGTACCCGGGCATGGCAGGGGGGCTCTACAGCGCCCCCTTGAACTGGGTCCAAAAACTTGGTCCATAGATCAAACATGCTTGCATGTAATATGAAACTCGGTACACATATAGATCTCATCGGGACGAACAACTTTCGCACTCTTAAGTTTTACGCCAGCCCAACAGGAAGTCTGTTATTATGGGTTGTTTGGAAAACGCTTGTTCTGGAATTTGATATACTCCTCCTAGTGAATTCATCCTCACCAAACTCTGTGTGCATGAAGTCAAGACCTTCAGGATGATAAATTGCCAGCGGATTTTTGATATCTCGAACGGTTTGGCCATGGCGAGGAAACAAATTTATGACGAGAAAAGAGAAAAACGAAGTGTTATAATTTCTACATACATTAACTGATCTTGATGAAACTTCAGCAGTGTGTTCGTGGTAAGAGGCCGATCAGATGGATTTGAGTATTGTGAGTCAAAGTTATAGTGCCACCAACTGGCAGCGGGAAGTGTCGCTTTCAAAATGCTTTTGATAAAAGTGTGGGGGGGGGGGGGTTACTTTTACCTACAGTAACAAAACTCAATACGTATATTGTTCTCATCGAGCCGGACAGCTTTCTAATTTACAGTCATTAGCTCCGACCAACAGGAAGTCAGATATTTTGGTTTGAATGTGGATTTTTGGGATATTTCACACACTGAGTTTTTAGCTACTCCTCCTAGGTGGTTTATTTTATTCACACAAAACTTTTTCAACATGATGAAAATACATTAAAGATGCTAAATTGTTAACGGATATTGAATATCTTAAACAGTTGTGCTATGGTGAGGGATTAAAGGCATGTCAAAAAGTAAACAGAATGTGTCTACAGGGCTCGAATTTGCGACCATTTTGGTCGTATATGCTCCTGAAATTTAATCCGTGCGACCTAAAAATATATTTGGGAGCATTTGTGCGAGTGCAAATAATGGTTGTGGTGCGACCTCTTTTTATTTATCTACAAAACATTCGCAAATTAATGCACAGTGTGTATCTTATGTGTGCTGATACGCGGTGGCCGAACCATCATTCTATCCAACGATTACATCCAATCAAACTTCATCCTTACGTTCTTAACTTTAAAGCAGATTTAAGAATGGTTAATAATAGCTGTCTATCACTCCCACTCACTTACGCTGCGCTCCGTTGTCACGTGACAGGGAGACTACCGGCTACCGGCTGTCTCTCTATGCTCGTTCTTTCAGTAACATGAGCCCTGTCACAAGCACAGCAGTCAGTCATCTATCACTCACCGATCAAATAAGGCTTTGGCGGTCGCCAAAAAAATATTAAATGCAGGAAAAACCTTGTTTCATTCATCTTCTCTCTTATTCAGCCTTTTAAATTTTGCGAGGTCGCGCGCGCACACTCTCTCACAGTCTTCAAACTGTCTTGCTCTCCCTCCCTCACGAATATTAATCGAAATCAATTGAGAATTGACACGATGGTAAAAGGTAAGAAGACCGAGGTTTCTTCTGAATTACCGCAGGGTGTGAATTGTGCAAAAAGAAATTTGCCTTATCTTCTTTGAAAAGTGTTCCGCACATTCAGCTGACATAAACCATAATTTCAATAGACAAAACAAACTATCCAGTGATGAAATGTTTTCTGTGTTGACACTAATCTTGTGCGAGGTCCTAACTGCTGGGATAATCCAACCACAATGCATGCCATAGCCTACAATTCCGCTAATGACACGTGCGATTCGCGAACTAATGACTCCTTTGAACCGATTCCATTTAATGAATGGTTAAAACAACTGATCTGTTCAACACTGAACATTGAGTGTATAACAAATCGGTAACACTTTACAATAAAGTTCAATTTATTAAACTCTAGTTAACTACATTAGTAACTATTAATAAACTGCATTTCTACAGCATTTATTAATCTTTGTTAATGTTAATTTAATCATTAATAGTAGCCTTATTTAAATCAAAAGATGTATTTGTTAACATTAGTTAGCCTAATGCACTGTGAAGTAACATGAACAAACAATGAACAGCTGTATTTTTTTATTAACTAAGATTAAAGATTAATAAATACAGTAACAAATGTATTGCTCATGGTTCATGTTAGTTAGCCTAATGCATTAACCAATGTTAACAAATCAAACCACATTTACTCAGAACAACTCTTAAAATGAGAATGTAAGTGTGCATACCCCATTTATTATTAGTAAAAGTGGTTAGGAAGATTTAACCTTAATAACCTACAGCCACACTCTACAACTCTGAAATCCAGCGACAGGAAGAAAACCACAGTTCGCAGGATATCAGTACCCCTGTCATAGAGGAGATGAGGGTTTGCACAGTTAGTGATGAACACATTGATACTTATGAACCCGTTAAGACTAACCAGCATAAGAGAGAAAAGAACCTCAACGGGCATAGGCCTGGAGTTAGATGGCCAAGAGCTTGTGAGAAAACTGCATGGGACACGGTAAACACAGATCTATGCTTTGCATTGGAAAGATTAACTGGTACAGTTGAAAAGAAGCTGGATAAATCTGGGGACATCATTTACGCATATGGAAGTGAGAGTTTTGGTGTGGAAAAAAGGAAGGAAAAAGTACAAACTACTCCTGCTGTATCTAGACGGCAGAAGAAAATTGAAGGGTTAGTTAGAGAAAGGAGCATACAGATACAAAAAGGCATAAGCCTATGTCAATTCCGTCAGATATCCCACCTATCAATCCACCACAATACCAAATGGAGGTCTGTGCACCTAAGTGGAAAGAGATAGAGCAAGTTGTGAGAAAGGCAAGGGCTTCATCATCTCCAGGGCCTAATGGAGTTCCCTACAGAGTGTACAAGAGTGCTTCAGGAGTTCTACGAATTCTGTGGAAATTGATGAAAGTGGCATGGGAAAAGCAGGTTGTACCTAGAGCATGGCGCCGAGCAGGTGGAGTCTTTATACTTAAAGAAAAAGATTCTACAAGCATCAGTCAGTTTCGTCCTATTTCACTATTAAACGAAGGAAAGATTTTCTTCAGCATTATTGCGCAGAGATTGTCAGCCTACCTATTAAAGAATGGCTTCATTGACACTTCAGTTCACAAAGCGGGCATTCCAGGGTTCTCGGGATGCTTAGAACACATCAGTGTTATCTGGCAACGAATTCAATCAGCTATAAAGGAGAGGAAGGAGCTCCATGTGACATTCCTGGATTTGGCTAATGCATATGGTTCAGTGCCACATGAGCTTCTTTGGGCAGCATTTGATTTTTTTAGAGTACCAATGTCAATAACAAATTTAGTGAAAGCCTATTTTGGAGATTTGCAATTTAGTTTCTCAGCTCCAAAATTCAACACCGCATGGTAATGCTTAGAGGTTGGAATAATGGCAGGATGCACCATTTCTCCACTGGCTTTTACAATGGCAATGGAAGTAATCATTAGGGGATCAAGATGGGTAGTAGGAGGAGAGCGCTTGGCTTCTGGGATGCGACTACCACCAATCAGAGCATGCATGGATGACATAACAACCATGACTACAACAGTAGCCAGAACAGTAGAACAGTAGTTATTGGGGAAGTTAACAGATAATATTGAATGAGCAAGAATGCAATTTAAGCCCTCTAAATCAAGGAGCATCTCGATAGTTAAAGGAAAGGTAGTAGATAAAACATTCTTCATTAATAGTGAGGCAATACCAACAGTTTCTGAGAAGCCAGTGAAGAGTCTTGGGAGATGGAACGATGGGGATCTGAAGGACACAGTTCTAGTGGGAGAAGTTAGACGACAAGCAGTGGAAGGGTTGAAGAGCATAAACAGCTTGGGCTCTACCAGGCAAACTAAAACTCTGGTGCTTTCAGTTTGGTCTACTGCCAAGGTTGCTGTGACCGCTGACTGTGTACGAGGTTTCTTTGACAACAGTGGATAAGCTGGAAGCGTTAATAAGTTCCACACATCAGGAAATGGTTGGGAGTTCCACGCTGCCTCAGCAGAGTGGGACTTTATAGTAAAGGAGTATTCCAGCTGCCAGTCTCTGCTTTAACCGAGGAGTTTAAGTGTGCCAAGGTCAGACTGGAAATGACTTTAGGAGAGTCAGGCAACAAATGTGTAAGGGAGGCAGCCCCTGTGGTAAAAACTGGTAGAAAGTGGTCAGCAAAGAAATCTGTAGTAGAGGCAAAGGCTGACCTTCAAATTGGGGATATCGTGGGACAGGTACAGCATGGAAGAGGGGGTTTTGGGCTCAGTTTAGCTCCTCCTAAATGGCACAAGGCAGGCCCAGCTCAAAGGAGGAAGCTGGTAGTCAACGAGGTGCGAAAGCAGGAGGAGAGGATGAGATGTATAAAGGCCATTTCCCAGGCCAAGCAGGGAGAGTGAATGAGAGTGTGGAACAACGCAAAATGGGCTGGCAAGACCTTTGGTCAATGGAAGAGAGTAGGATCAGTTTCCTTATTAGGTCAACATATGATGTTCTCCCATCACCGCAGAACCTAAACCTCTGGGTAGGAGAGGATCCCTCTTGTCCTTTGTGTTCATCACCTGCCACATTAAGGCACATTTTGACAGGATGTAAGGTGCCTCTTAGCCAAGGTTGGTTTACTTGGCGCCATGACCAAGTATTGCAATGTTTGGCTTTAGCATTGGAAGGCAAGCGTAGTATGACCAATAAGTTGCCGCCTGTTCTAGCAAAACATTACACGCAGAAGACAATATTCCTCCGCCCAGGCGAGCAACCACCAAGATTAGGTGCTAACACCAATTCTCACCCAGGACAACTGGAAGCTGCTAGGGACTGGAAGATGCTGGCTGATCTTGATCAACGGCTTATTTTTCCACCTGAGATTGCCACCACTAACCTACGACCAGATATTGTTTTGTGGTCTGGATCAGCACGCATTGTTCAACTGATTGAGTTAACAGTGCCATGGGAGGATGCGGTAGATGAGGCATATGAGAGGACGAAACTCCGGTATGCTCATCTGGCCACTGAAGCAGAACAGCGAGGATGGAGAGTCCAGGTTTATCCAGTGGAAGTGGGTTGTCGAGGTTTTGTGGCACACCCTACAACCCGGCTCCTCAGATACGTTGGATTCAGTGGCCAAGAGTTCCGTTGCACAGTAAAGAACTTATCTGAAGCAGCAGAAAGGAGCAGCAACTGGCTGTGGTTGAGACGGAAAGATTCTAGCTGGCTGTGTACAGGCCGCCATACTGCTGTTTCGTAGAACTCTTGAAAACTTGAAGAGTCTGTTGGTTTATTTGTATAGGTTGTATAGTATTTACAGTCATTATGTTCCTGTGTATATTGCGTGAATGACGGGTGGTTGGGCAGATATTGTGTTTTGCGGTAGGTGGTATGCCATACGGAACCGTTGCCACTGAAACTGCATATTAACGCACCAGTGGGGCTCGACAGCCTTAGTCAAACGGGTTGGCCGTATGGTTGGGTTGCGGAGAGATTGTGGTTAGGTCTCAGCAGCAGGAGGGATGTAGAGGTCAGTAAGCTGGGCTGAGTTGAGTGGGGGACGGAGGGGGGTGACTCTGGGACACCCTCTTGACGCCCTCTTGAGGTGTCGTGGGCTAGTCGACGAAACACTGAGGACGGAAGGTGCCCACTTGAAGACCCTAGAGATGTCCCCTACTCAGCTCAATCCAGACGGTTGTCATGGGGGGACCGCACTGTGGTTGCAGCCGTTGTGTGTGCTGGCGCGTGTTAACACTAGACAGAAGGAGATTTACATCACCATATGGAAAGAAGCGTAAATGGATGGAGAAGCATAGGTTACTGTAAAGCTATGTCTTAGTTGGTGCTTATCTTGGCGAAAGCAGAGTACAAATCAGGATGAAGTTTTAACATCTACTCTCGTGTAATGGAAATCAGTATTTTCAGGTTATATGACAATGTGAAGAAAACTTACCAAAAAAATAAACTTTTAGTTTAGACTGGAGTGAGGTGAAACCAGAAAAAAAGTGCAAATCAAGTTGTTGTTAGCTAGCTGCTAATTGTATTCAATTGTATATGGTAGAAAATTTGTTAAAATAAACTTTAATGCTACTTTTTTATTCTAGTTTTTGATATTGATATGATATACCAAAATAATTATTAGGTTTAGCAAAGAAGGATTTTATCTTACAAAGCTATGAAATACAAAAAAAACCCCAAAAAAACAAGCCAAGAAAGGATGACAGTCCATCAGCCACCACCGAAAACCAATAAATTTTAAGCGCGAGAGCTTGTTTAAACACGGAGAGAGTGTCAACCACAAAAAAATGCAGGGACAAGTGTGTGGAAAACAAATCAGGATCGATTATTAAGGCTTTTAATCACCAGAATGCTGCCGGTCGTTCCACTCTAATGGCAGAAAACGTCAAATTTGGTGGGTGCTCCTAAATTTTTACTGGTGCTCCTAACTTTTTGAAGTTGGGAGCACCAGTGCTACCAAGTAAAAAAGTTAATTTCGAGCCCTGGTCTATTAAAAATAGTTATATTGTGCCATCTAGTGTTTATACTATGTATAAATGTGGTTGGATAAATCTTTTTTCGCTGCTGAAAATGTTTTAAACTGCAAACATTTCCATTTATTACACACTGCATTTCCATGTATATTTAAACATGATGAAAGTCTACTTTGTCACAGTTAGGATTTTTTTTTAAAATGTTCTCCGTCTCTGTCTCCCTCTGTCTGTCATTCCCCTCCCCCTCGCTCTACCATTCTCACTCTCTCTCTCTCTGTGTGTGTGTGTTCATGTTTTTCTATCCCAGTGGGGACTTCAACCTGAATGCACACAGACTCATGAGGAATTGTGTCACAGTGGGGACCTAAATAGAGGTCTCCATGGGTAAACAAGCTTATAAATCATACAGAATTAGTTTTTTGGAAATGTAAAAATGCAGAAAGTTATGTGTGATGGGTAGGTTTAGGGGTAGGGTTAGTGTAAGGGGATAGAATATACAGGTTGTACAGTATGAAAACCATTAAGTCTATGGAGAGTCCCCACAAAGATAGTAAACCAGGCATGTTTGTGTGTGTGTGTGTGTGTGTGTGTGTGTGTGTGTGTGTGTGTGTGTGTGTGTGTGTGTGTGTGTGTGTGTGTGTGTGTGTGTGTGTGTGTGTGTGTGTGTGACAGTGACAAGAGTTTAACTCTTGATAAAGTTTAAGGCCTTGTCTTTTTGAATATATATCTTTTTTTATTACAAAATATGCATATAGCCCATATATTTTAAATGTATTGTTTGCTTTAAATTAAGATTGTATGTTTGGTAATTGAACCTGAATGAATTTAAAATGAATGTGCTATATTTCAGATCAAAATATTAGTTTTCCTTAAAATTTTAATTAACACTAAATTTATTCTCATCTGAATTATAAATAATTTATTTCGGTATAAAATAATACTACCATTACAAAACACATTTGATTTTCTATTTTAATCAATGTAGAATGTGTAGCTTATCTCTCTCTCTTTGTAGTGCACTGACCACATAGTTTATAATAATAATTATATTAATACAAATATTTAAAAAAACTTGAAATAAATACTGTACTTATGGACAAAATTATTTTTGAGCTGCGAAAGATAACTTTGCACTAATTTCAAAGTGACCTATGACATTCCATTTCATTTCAATTTAAATAATCTCATGGATCTCAGCATGATGCATTAGATGTGGCGTATTCAGACAACTTTGATATGGTTCTTTTACCGGGTTTAACTTCATATTGCCCGTCGTGCAAAGTTACCCTAAAGGCACAGCGGTGGCGGTGCTACCGGCTTGGGCACGTCATCGCTATATTTTTTACATGCTTTTTGTTTCCTAATTGTTTACTGATCAAATCTTTTATTAAAAAAAAACATTTGTGACAATGCACTCTTTTTTGCACTCTTTTAGACTCCTCTATTTATTGATGTACAAAATTGTTTTGTATGCCAGGAGGGAGTGATATTAGAGAACTTATTACAGAAGCAAGTACAAAAAGTAAAAATAAATAAATAAATAGTTAAATAAAACCGTTTGTTCAGTTAAGTGCTGTTTTAATTGTCAAAAACAAACAAAACAATAAATATCAGTTCTGCATTTCAGTTATAAAGCACATAAACCTGCAAATCGGTATTGGTGATAAATATATATGCACTAAATCTACATAAATGTATTGATTAAATGCACCTTTTTGTGCCCTTTGCAGTGTCTCTAAACAGCTGAGCAGCAGTGGGTTTCCAGCTGTATTAATGACCCCACGCTTTTCCTGAACAGCCAATAAAACAAAGGGATGTAAAAAAACAAAACAAAGTTGTTAAAAAATGACCAACATTTATAAAAACTGTTAAAGATATATGCTATGATTCTCCAAGAAGCTCTTCTATCAGAGGGTCTAACCATTGCCTGCCGCACCACTTTGCTGGTCTCCTGCCAGGACCGGGTTGAATTATGTTTGCCATGGAGCCTTTCCAGTAGTGCCATCAAACGACTCTGTTTCTCTGACTCTGTCAACAAAACAAACAAAATGACAAAAAATAAGACAATCATTGTGGGAATGTAATCTTAAAAGACTCTATAATAACAATTAACCATTTGTGTTTTTCTTTAAACAAGTTTTCTCTTTGACTGGAGTCAAGATGTCCTTGGGATATTGACAGACTTATTTCCCATGATTGTCTATGTGATAACTGACACAAGCCACTTTCACAAACTAATCCCTGTAATTTACCGTAAAATTACCAGAATTCACACATAAATTCTGTGATGCAATTTCATCGTAAAATTACCTCTAAACGCATTCGCCTGTGTCTTCATTTGCCCACATGAGGAGAAGTCTTTTAGTTTCACTATCTGTCCAATTAAATTTTATTTATTTTTTTTTACATCTGAGTGACAGGCATATGGGGATTAGTAGTAATTAGTAGTGCGGAGTAGTCGCGTCATCTCCATAAGAACTTTATGATTGGCCCAAAGTAGACTTCTTGCGTCAGCGCGTTCTGACCACTTATCTGTATATTCTCTATATAGATCAGTGGTTCGGGCCTTGTACATGCTCATAGCAAAATTTATAACATACGTAACCACATTGTTACCACTCATACTCTTGCTGCCTCCTCAAATATTTTTGCATTTTCTGGTATCTCTCTCTCTAACTTTGCAATTCATGACTCCCAGTCTCTATTTAATATGGTTTCATAACTAAAAGCTTCAACTTCTAGAGTTGATCCGATACCATCTTGTCTTTTTAAATCAGGTTTTGATTCCCTCTCTCCTGTTGTTTTGAGAATTATCAATAACTCTCTGTGCATTGCTGTTGTGCCAACAGCACTTAAAATTACTGCTGTCACCCCTGTACCAAAAACTAACAACATGGACTTTGATAATCTGAATAATTTTCGTCCCATCTCTAATCTTCCATTCCTCGCAAAAATGTTTGAACAAACAGTGGCTTCTCAACTACTATCTCATCTTTCCTCTAATGATCTTTTTGAACCACTTCAGTCTGGATTTCGTAAACTCCACAGCACAGAAACAGCTCTAGTCAAAGTTACTAATGATTTGTTAATGGCTTCTGATTCTGGCCGTCTATCTATACTGATTCTTCTTGATCTTAGTGCCGCTTTTGACACTATAGATCACTATTTTAATTACCCGCTTAGATACTATCTTTGGAGTTTCTGATTCTGCATTAAGGTGTTTTAAGTCCTACCTCTCTGATCGTAAGTAGTTTGTTGTGATGGGTGATTGCAAGTCTGAGGTCAGTGTGGTGCACTCTGGTGTTCCCCAGGGATCAGTTTTGGGCCCTTTACTTTTAAGTATTTACATTTTTCCATTTGGCCAACTTTTAAGAACACTTGGTCTTAACTTTCACTTTTATGTCGATGACACTCAGATCTACACTCACCTAAAGGATTATTAGGAAACAATACTAATACTGTGTTTGACCCCCTTTTGCCTTCAGAACTGCCTTAATTCTACGTGACATTGATTCAACAAGATGCTGAAAGCATACTTTAGAAATGTTGGCCCATATTGATAGGATAGCATCTTGCAGTTGATGGAGATTTGTGGGATGCACATTCAGGGCACGAAGCTCCCGTTCCACCACATCCCAAAGATGCTCTATTGGGTTGAGATCTGGTGACTGTGGGGGCCATTTTAGTACAGTGAACTCATTGTCATGTTCAAGAAAACAATTTGAAATGATTCGAGCTTTGTGACATGGTGCATTATCCTGCTGGAAGTAGCCATCAGAGGATGGGTACATGGTGGCCATAAAGGGATGGGCATGGTCAGAAACAATGCTCAGGTAGGCCGTGGCATTTAAACGATGCCCAATTGTAATTAAGGGGCCTAAAGTGTGCCAAGAAAACATCCCCCACACCATTACACCAGCACCACCAGCCTGCACATTGGTAACAAGGCATGATGGATCCATGTTCTCATTCTGTTTACGCCAAATTCTGACTCTACCATCTGAATGTCTCAACAGAAATCGAGACTCATCAGACCAAGCAACATTTTCCCAGTCTTCAACTGTCCAATTTTGGTGAGCTCTTGCAAATTGTAGCCTCTTTTTCCTATTTGTAGTGGAGATGAGTGGTACCCGGTGGGGTCTTCTGCTGTTGTAGCCCATCCGCCTCAAGGTTGTGCGTGTTGTGGCTTCACAAATGCTTTGCTGCATACCTCGGTTGTAACGAGTGGTTATTTCAGTCAAGGTTGCTCTTCTATCAGCTTGAATCAGTCGGCCCATTCTCCTCTGACCTCTAGCATCAACAAGACATTTTCGCCCACAGGACTGCCGCATACTGGATGTTTTTCCCTTTTCACACCATTCTTTGTAAACCCTAGAAATGGTTGTGCGCGAAAATCCCAGTAACTGAGCAGATTGAGAAATACTCAGAACGGCGCGTCTGGCACCAACAACCATGCCACGCTCAAAATTGCTTAACCCCCTGGGGTCGGCTATCGCGCTCGCTTTTTTTCTTATCAGTGCAAAAGAAACTCAAATAACTCCGTCGATTTTTGTCATACAGGCAAGTGTTATACATTATTAAAAACTGTTAAATGTCTTTTTTTTGTATACACTAATAATAAAAGCAAAAAGTTGTGTTTTTCATAAAATAAAGAACAAAAAAACATGATGCACGTTCTGTCTTCTCTCTCAATGTGAAATTCATTCTGAAACGCGACAGAAAATTATCTGTAACTCGGCCAATACTTGGCACCCACACATGAAAGTAATGTCTTTACAAAGCTTGAAGTCTCATTTTTTAAATGAAGTGAATCATATCAAAAACAAATATTCTCGGTTTAAGAAATCCGTAAGAAAGCAACGACATGTACAGTTTCTCCAGCCCAAGCTCATTAACTTTAATTTGACCACACCCCCACAGGCGCGAGCTGTTCTAATTCAAATGATCCACGTGAACGAACGCAGAGCTGTTAACACCCTCATCAGCTCGAAACAAAGAATCAGCGACTCCAGTATTTCTCTACTTTTCATCAGTTTGGAAGACTGTTTGTGCTGTGGATTTACCTTGGATTTACCTCAGAAGAAGACGTTTTGATTATGAGACCAATTTCTAAGGTAAGAGACATAATAGTAAGTGTTTTATTGTTGCATAAACTTTACATTGTAGCTACTAAACTGGTGCCAGCCTAAAATGTTATGAAATGAGATACAAGTATGCTAGTATGAGTGTTTATTCTAATATGGTGAATATTTTAATGTTTAGACCTGTGTTTACTGTTAAATACTGTGTTTGTGGATATCTGCTCAAACGTAGATGTATAATTTAACAATAATGTTTCATAGTTTGGAGCGGCTCGATCGCTGCAGGCACTGAGTTTGGGTCTGAGTCACGCTGTGTGTTTGAAAAGCAAAACACGCCACACATTAGGTTTCACGTCAAACTCATCTCATTAGATAACAAATAGAAATATTTGAAGTAAGATATGATAAACAATATATGTTTGTCTAGTGTAGTGTTACTGAAGTGATCATTTTAACGATTTATAGGCTGCCTGCTATCTAGGCTATTGTTATTATTTTATGCAGCCCTACACATGCCTATATAACAAGGCACAACAAACTAGGTGTTCGTATATATATTTACAAAATACATATACATATACATATATACACTGCCGTTCAAAAGTTTGGGTTCGGTAAGATTTTTAATGTTTTTAAAAGAAGACACTTATGCTCACCAAGGCTGTATTTATTTGATTAAAAATACAAAACAAACCCAGTAATATTGTGAAATATTATTTCAATGTAAAACAGCTGTTTTCTATGTGAATATATAGTAAAAAAGCGTAATTTATTCCTGTGATCAAAGCTGAATTTTCAGCATCATTACTCCAGTCTTCAGTGTCACGTGATCCTTAGAAATCAGTATATTATGATGATATGATGCTCAAGAAACATTTATGATTATTAGCAATGTTGAAAACAGTTGTGTACCTTTTTTTTTAGAATTCTTTGATGAACAAAGTTAAAAACAACAGCATTTATTTGAAATAGAATCTTTTGTAACATTATAAATGTCTTTACTGTCACTTTTGATCCATTTAATCCTCCTTGATGAATAAAAGTATTGATCCATTTTATTTATTTCCCCCAAAAAATAAAATAGAAATTCTTACTGACCCCAAAGTTTTGAACGGTAGTGTTTAATGTTACAAAAGATTATTTTTCAGATAAATGCTGTTCTTTTGAACTTTCTATTCATCAAAGAATCCTGAAATAAAAATGTAAATAACGGTTTTCAATATTGATGATAATGAAAAATGTTTCTTGAGCATCAAATCATCATATTATACGGATTTCTGAAGGATCATGTGACACTGAAGGCTGGAGTAATGATGTTGAAAATTCAGCTTTGATCACATGAATAAATTACACTTTACTATATAGTTATACTGAAAACAGCTGATTTACATTGAAATATTATTTCACAATATTACTGGTTTTGTTTCGTATTTTTAATCAAATAAATGCAGCCTTTGTGAGCATAAGTGACTTCTTTTAAAAACATTAAAAATCATACCGACCCCAAACTTTTGAACGGCGGTGTGTGTGTGTGTGTGTGTGTGTATATATATATATATATATATATATATATATATATATATATATTAGGGGTGGAACGGTACACAGAAGTCACGGTTCGGTTCATACCTCGGTTCAGACATCACGGTTCGGTACGAGTTCGGTACAATGGAGGAAAAAGCAAAACAAAAATGCAGAAGGCAATTATTTTTATTTTATTATTTTTTACACCCAGTTCTTGCGTCTAAATTAGTTGCTTACATTAACAAAATGAGCCAACAATAGCAGACATAAGCCCTTTAAATAAAAATAAATGGCCATTTTTTATAAAAAGGTTCACAAAACTAAATAAAAATGTTTAGAAAATATGTAAGATAACGTTAATTTAGTTGTAGGTTACGTTCTCATATCCATTTTTTTTCTAATGTCACAAGGAATAATCTGGTTTACTGCTTTACACGATTCTTTAGTAATGTGGTTTGGGTGTCCTAAAGTGTTAGTAGAGTACAAAAGTACTAAAATAAACATTCACGAGTGTACCTTACTTCTCACCGCTGATTCCTGATGGTTTAGAGGAAAATTACAACGAGTCGCACACTGTCGTTTCAAAGAATAGTACACCGGCGAGCGCGAAGTATAAACGCCGCGTCCATTTGGGAAGGCGCGCGCGTGGTCAGCGGAGGCAGGCTAAAGTAAACAAACCTAGCAGGGCAACAGATGAGGTGTCCCTAAACGACCCGCGTATCTAACAGTAGTTCCGCATTAAAATAATTAATTTCAACGCGAGTTTTATTTATTTTTATACCGTGTATTCTCCGTGTAAATTCATGCACCGAACCGTGACGCCCGTACCGATTCGGTTCAATACGAATACATGTACCGTTCCACCCCTAATATATACATATATATGTGTGTGTGTGTGTGTGTGTGTGTGTGTGTGAGTGAAAAATCTAAAATGTATTCCCAGAATCGTGCATAGTTTGTCTTGATATCAACATGTTTACAGGTGTTTATTTATTTATTTTTTAGAAAGGGACCAGATGCCACTGGATGAGTCCTGCTGACTTCAACATTCACATGAGTCTCTGTACATGAACATGGTAAAATGAAAAGTCAAACACCTTGGACATGACAGGTATGTAGGCTACTATGTTTCAGGAATGGCACAAAGGTGTGTGACTGTTTAAGTCTTTTTCTTTAGATCAGTGTGTTTACTAATGTGCTTTCTTGCCTTTGTTGTGTATCTTTGGATTATGTTGTGTTGTAAATAAATCCAGACAATCTAAAAGCCATTTTTTTTAAATTTCTCCTCATTCTTTGTGCAAGGCTCTTCATAATGATGGGGCCTGATAGCACCTGATAGGGCCATTAGGGGAGGGTCTTTGTCTTTCTCAGGTGTAAAATGCATTCATATTAATGAGAGATCACGCATCCTCGCATAAAGCTTTCTCACACAAAACACGTCATACAAATTTTAAATCAATATATTGTCTTATCTAAATGAGTATGCAGGATGATTTTCACATAGTTTTGGAGCAAATATTCTTGGCTACGTGATACAATTTTCAAAAATCTTGTGAAGAAATAATCACTTTGGGTTTTATGACCTTATTTCAGTGACATTTGTATTTTGACAAACCACGCATAAACATTATTATCTTAAAACTCCAAACTTTTACATACATGCTGCTGACATATTACTGTAGCAGAATTTGTGCTGAATACAATGTAATAAGACTTTAGCCATGAAAATGTCACAAGTAACAGAAATAAGCAGAAATGTCAGAGCATGTCAGAACACCTCCAGGAGCCAGAAAACACCTCAGACCTCAGAGGGTTAAATCACCTTTCTTTCCCATTCTGACATTCAGTTTGTAGTTCAGGAGATTGTCTTGACCAGGACCACACCCCTAAATGCATTGAAGGAACTGCCATGTGATTGTTGATTAGATAATTGCATTAATGAGAAATTGAACAGGTGTTCCTAATAATCTTTAGGTGAGTGTATATACATTCAAAACCTGATGTCAATATGCCTGTGTCTTTTCTTTCTCAACGTTTTACTGAGATTAAGAAATGGATGTCTGATAATTTTCTCTGTCTAAAGAGTGACAAGACTGAAGTGATGCTTATTGGCTCACCTCATCAGTTGCGTAAAGCAACTTACCTTGCTTATGGACTTAAAGAGTCCATAACCTTAAGTGTGGATGGCTCTGCTTTGCAATTCCAAACTAAACAAAAAAATCTGGGGGTGATATTTGATGCCAATTTAACATTTGACCATCATGTTCGTAACAAACTCAAAGCATCTTTTATTCATCTCAGAAACATTGCCAAATTACGTTCTATGTTGACTTACTCCGTGGCTGAGAAGTTAATCAAGACTTTTCTTTTGCTGGCTGGAGTTTCTAAAGCTACCCTAAGTAAATTACAGTTGGTACAAAATTCAGCTGCTCGAATTCTGAATTGGACCAGTGCAAGGGAGCACATCACACCTAAATAATTGAATAACAGCGAATACTCAGTCACGCAGGCATACAGGCACACAGGCATGAAGCTTGAATTCATGCCTGTGTGAATTCACGCTGGGTCTCTCTCGAAATTAAACATTTCAGGGTAAAAACACATCATACAGCTGATAATACTGTATATGTAATAGGGCTGTAGCGATACACTAATCTCACGATACGATACACGATATTCAGCTCACGATACGATATATATCACAATATTCAGCCAACGATACGATTCGATATAATTCGATACACTTACATCGTTTTCTGAAAGATTTAAAGGGGACAGAGTGATTTTGGTGACATCTTGTGAGTGTTCCATTTACTTGAATTGAATTATTTGAACTGAAAACTAAAAACTTGATTTACAAAATATATGTCTCTGACTGGACAAGTTTAAGTTATTCATTCAAGAGCTGTGAGTGCCTTTTTTTGTTTGATTCACATTAATGGCTCAATCGTCAGCAGGTTTATTAGACACTGCCCCTTTAAGACCGAGTGCAGATCTAATAGGTGACTGATGCACCATCATTTTCTCCTAACTATTTAAGTCCATTTAAGACATAAACTGTTTAAGTGAATAAACTGTGTTTCAGTGAATCTCTGAGCTGGTCATTTTTATATTATTATGTATATTTGATAGTTTAGATGCGCACATGAAGCCCAAAGTTAAGTAGCCTATACTTTTCTTGTCTCGCTGCAGTCCATTTCAGAGCGCGTCGCCGTGTGAACAGAGTCCTTGCGCTGATTTTTGTGCTTTTAATCGCTCTTTTAATGATTAAACGTGTCCGCAATTTAGCAACAGTAGAGACTTCATTTTACAACAATCACCGATCGTGCTGATTCTGACGGTGTGTTTGGGTTTTAGGAAGAAATGACAGCGCATCGCTGTGAAGGGAAGGAATTTGCTCTAGACATAAGGCAGTTCATACAGGCACACAGGCATGAAGCTTGAATTCATGCCTGTGTGAATTCACGCCGGGTCTCTTTTAACATTATGTAACACCAGCAGATGGTCAGGACGGCTATCTGATTCAATTACTGACAATCTAATCTACAAACATAGCTCCACTGTTCTCTGATCGGGACACCAGCAAATGGGTGGCTGCCATTTGATTAAATTACTAATGAATACACAAAGCAGTGTCCGGTCTTACCGACATGTGACCAAAAGGTGCCACTCTAACTAGAGATCCTGTGTGTAAACTCCCCAGGGTCCCCCTCCTGAAGATTGCCCCTCACAAACAAGACATTGTGTAGCATGATAGTCAACCACTATTCTGGAGTTAAATTCATCAAATTCACAGAATACGCACACACGGAACAATCCCCCGCAGGGGATGAGCAAAAGTTAACCACCCGCCAACCACGGGATGAACTTATACACACACGCGCATGCATTAACACGCAACCAGCAGCCATGGCACTTTTCAGAGAAAAAGTGCATGTAAATATTTTTAAATGTATTCCTTTGGTGCGTCGATGTCTTCACATGCCACACGGGAACTACTGACAATTTTATTGTGTGTTAATCAAACTTTAAAATGCTTGTAATTCTGCATATGAATGTCACTTTGGTTTTCTTCTACTTTCATATTTCATGTTTGGTAGCCTCATGATCGTCGTGCTTTGACTGAACTAGTCATACATGGAAAATTACAGTAAAATGTAGGCTTGGGCGGTATCCAAATTTTGATACCGTCAAACCTCCTCCCTATTTTACCGGGGTATACGGTATTACCGTGACTAATTAAAAATTATGACATAAGGCTCAGACAGCGTCACCAAACTGTTGGCTTGTGTCTACACCGTGTCTACACTGTCTACACGATCTGGTATTCAGATACTGAATACCAGATCGGGCATAAAAAACACACAAAAAAAATCAAGGCCAACCCGTGCACGTTGTGTCTGATCCCTGTTGACGGCATTAAATGTAATATGAGCCGGAGCCCTATTTAGACTCGACTATTTTTAATACGTGGGCCGTTATAATATGTGACCAGTCACGGAAACTAGGGACACAAGTCGGTTCTGGGGCATTTTGAGTTATTCATAGATTCTGAGAGTGTAATATCCAAGCTTTCCAACGATGTGTAACATGTGGAAATCTGATAATATTTGGAGAAGTTGTGGCCATTTTAAAGTAGGCACTTAAAAAAGCTCAAAGAGGAGAAAACGAGCTCTAAAGATTGTGCAGTTCTCACCTGTCTCTGCTGCTGGGGGTGACACTAGGGCTCATTTACATCTCATTTAGATAAGCCATACCCCCTGTATAGCTCCTCCATGTGCTTTACAGCTTTTTTTACACTTCGAATGAGTGCACTTCTGCCGCACTAGGCGAAAAACAATTGTGCTGCCCCTCTATTTGCAACGTACCAGCAACAACACACAAAGACCAATAATGCCATATAGCCTCCATATAACACGAAACCAGCAACAACACATAAAGACCAATATGCCATATACATATAACGCAAAACCAGCAACAACACACAAAGACCAATATGCCATATAGCCTGCATATAACG
The DNA here is from genome assembly GCF_051911475.1 of Siphateles boraxobius. Lineage (NCBI taxonomy): Eukaryota > Metazoa > Chordata > Actinopteri > Cypriniformes > Leuciscidae > Siphateles > Siphateles boraxobius. The sequence goes on along the minus strand of NW_027508745.1, from coordinate 1,395,097 downwards.
CAAAACCAGCAACAACACACAAAGACCAATATGCCATATACATACAGTATAACGCAAAACCAGCAACAACACACAAAGACCAATATGCCATATACATATAACGCAAAACCAGCAACAACAAACAAAGACCAATAAGCCATAGGCCTACATATAGCGCAAATAGTGCGCAACGCTCGTGTGCCCAAAATGTCAACAATATTAAAGTTTATGTAGGAGGCAAATGCCTGCTGGCATTTTTCTTTAAGCAGTCATTTCTGCAATTTTCCAAATAATCACATTTCACCTCCTCAAATTACTGTTGCAAATCTCTTTACACCACTTTCTTATGTGCGTATACACACACAAATGAAATGTCCGCAAGCACATTATATCATCAGCAGGTTCAGCATCTTAAATAACGACTAAAGAGCAAATGAAGCTTAACTTACATTTCAGAAACACGCACGGCAGGCCTTCATCGCAGCAAAGGTCTTAACTGCATCCTCTATTTCGATTCTCCGTCACATATGAAACAGCCAGCCACCGCTGTCAGCGAGCCGAGTCGCCGTATTGAAGCACTGAGGGCGCGCGCGCTGCGCCCATACCTCCGGTTCAGTTTCCCGAGCCCACGAAGTGCGGCGAAAACATTTTCGGTGTAACTGCCAGACGGTTCATCTCGTCTGCGACAATCTTTGCGGCATCCATCTTCATTGAATTTTGATATCAGAGAGAGCCGGCCAGAGCACAGCATAATAAGTAGCCATGTGGTTGACTTGGAGGGCGGGGGCAAAAGCGTCGGGTTATTCAGTATGGAAATACACACAGACAATGACACGCCACGCCCCTACTGCATGCTAGAATCTCCGAAAACAAGCCGATTTCAACCTCAAAATGTAAGCTTTTAAATATACCAATACTGCTATCTCAAACATGGAGAGGCTTCTTCGTGATTTCAATTAACAGATTCTCCAAAAAATTGAAAATCACCAATTTTGAAAAAAAACTCTTCTTTCTCATTTTGCTCGAAAGTTGTGCTGCCGACTTGTGTCCCTGGTTTCTGTGACGGGTCACATATGTTGGCGCCAAATAATTGTTTAACCCAGGTGCTGAGGGGATGGTAGATATAAATACCATTTATAAATGAGCAAAAATGGGACAATTAATAATATTTAATTATTTTAATTATGACAATTGTATTCATTTTATTAATTCATTTAAATTAAATTAACAAGCAACAAGTGCATTTGTAAATCCGGTGACACGCGTCCATTGATTTTTATTAATACAACTTTTCTGTCAGTGCTGCAAAGATTAAGTTGACGATCGCCATCTCCTAGTGGACGCGCATATATAGAGAGAAATGCAAATCATGGATTACATAATCAGAAGGTATAGGCTAGCCTTTTTCTTTTCGTTTTGAATTGTTTCGTTTAAAGAAATTGACGATTGATATCTCCGTGGTTAACGCGCTTATAGAGAGAAATGCACATCCTGGATTAATCAGAGAGTATGCTGCCTATATTTCTTTTCCTTTTGAATTGTTTCGTTTAAAGAAATTGACGAATAGCCATCTCCATAGTGAACGATAGAGAGAAATGCACATCATGGATTAAATAATCAGAGAGTAGGCTAGCCTATTTCTTTTCGTTTTGAATAGTTTCGTTTAATTTGATGATCGCCATTTCCATATGAACGCGCATTGAGAGAAATGCACATCATGGATTAAATAATCGTCGAGTGGCCTATTTCTTTTCGTTTTGAATTGTTTCGTTTAATGAAATTTCAAGCTTTATTTAGATATCTGTCATGTCTGTGAGACATGCACTGAGTTTCGGTTAATTTATGATGAGATTTCAATGCAACTGACCGCGGCGCGCCAGCGCACGATCATGTCATGATTATGTTGTCTGCTATATTTGATTCTTATTTATTATTGGTTGATAAAAAAAAATATTATTAAAATTAGGATACAATTTATACAAAACGAAATTCACTTTAAAGAAAGGCCTTTTACAAAATGAAACTTAATTAAGTGGTCAATGTCTGACTCCCGATGCATCCCATCTTACTCTTGCTGTTCAATTTTCATTATCAACGTAAAAAAAAAATAACATTATAATATTTTAACAAATATAAACGAATGTGCTTATTTAATGAACTCGGGGCAAAATGCATCCTCGCCGCACTGAGTGGGTGGTTGTTTCGGAGATGCGACATTAGGTTAGAGGTGTTTCCATCTCTCGCGGTCACCTTTTTTATTGCAACATTTACAAATTGCCTAGTCAGTATTTACCGCCTCTCCCTTCTCCCTCTCTCTCTCCTCCACACTGTCACTTTATGACAACTACATAAGCATTTTTAGGCATTGAATGAATTATATTTATTTATTATATATAAGTGCCGGTAATGACGGTATTGAAACTGATACCGTTGCTATTTTAAGACCCCGCGGTATACGATATTACCGAAATACCGCCCAACCCTAGTAAAATGTATTAGTCTATGTGTACAGCCTCTTTAGTTAGAAATGACGAAAGTTTATACCATCATAAACTATGCAAATAAGTTCTCCTGACGAAACAAAGAAGAACTTCTCCCGTTCAAAGTGCTCCAAGATGATTTGCCCTCCCCGCAAAAAGGGGCGGGGATGGGATTCCCTCAAAAGAGGAACTCGCCCGTTTCTCTCCCTCTTCTCTTCGGTCAAAATTCGGGAAACACCAGCTTCGGACAGGCTTCAGCCACCGTCTCGGACGTGCACCTCCGCGTCACTCCCGATCTTTCTTTTCCTTTCTTTACTAAGTTTTATTTTCATATTCGCCTCTCCTTCCACGAGGGAGATGAACTCTGAATTATTTCCTTGGTAACTTCACGTTCGGTGAACCTTTAAAACTTCCCGCGAGTCTGCTCGCCCCGGAAGACACGAGAGAACAAGCCTATAGCGCCGAAGGACAAACACGCACACGACTGTGCGTTCCTCAGCAACACAAAGAGAACCATACGCAAGTATAGGTTATTGATTTGATTTGATTGATGTGATTTCTTGTTGTCTCTAAGGGTTACGTTGTCTGTGATTTTTGCCATGCTGCGATCACCCCGGTGATCTCTCTCATCCTGACCGTTAGTTTCACTTTCTCATCCTCTTACTCTCTCTCTCTCTCAATCTCTCTCTCTCTCTCACTCCCGTTGTTATTCGTTTGTCTCGTTAGTTTTACTGTTTACTGTACATACATGTATCCCGGGTTTAAATGTAGAATTCTGAAAAATAAAGTTGAATATTCCAGTTAATATTATGCAGTGAATTAATATTACCCATGAATTATTCCTCACTCTTAGTTTAAACCTATTAAACGGCACATAAACCTTCTAAAACTGTTTAAAATGAATTACATTTCTGCAAAGGGGATATGACTCCCCTGTCAATTATTTTTTCCATATGAAAACATTAGACTTTTAACATTTATTTTGCCTATTGTTAACATTGTTGCTGCTGATGCTTATAAATGATATGTATAATTTAGATATAAATTATATAATGTAATAATATAAATGTTTTTATTGAAATTTGATTAGTTTACCATTTATGAAAACAAATAAACATATCCAAATATGTTAGAATAGTTTTTGTGCTTTATTTTTTACCTCATCAAAGCTTTTATTTTTAAACAAAGACACTTAGTAACAGTTCACTTTATTTTTTAGACTCAGACCCCTCTATTTATTTGTGTATAAATATAAAGGTTTTTTTTTTGTATGCAAGGAGGGAGTGATTGTTATAAATAAAATGGTTTGTTCAGTTCATTTGTGTTGTAATAATTGTGCCAAAAACAGAAGTATAACAGTAAATAAATATCGGTTCTGCATATCGGTTATCGGGCACATACACATGCAAATAATCTGTATCGGTATCGGTTATAAAAAATCAATATCGGTCGATCACTAGTTTTTTAACTGTTGTATAAAATCAATGTCACATTTGAAATCGTGTGGATATTCCGGAAACATTGCATCAACATTAAAAACACTGCTGGATATCAGCCTGCATTTTTTCGCACAAACAGCGCGAGCGGCTCGTGACAGAACATAGACCGACTGAATGACACTTCAATTTAAGTTGAAAACCTCAAATAAAGATTGCTGAACTCCAGCTTGTCTGTGTTTTCAGATCATCCGCGCTTCGAAAAGACCGGGTAGAAAACAAGTTATTTTAACCCTCAGGGGTCTGAGGGGTTTTCTGGGTCCTGGAGGTGTTCTGACATGCGTGCTTTTTTCAGTTATTTATAAACATGTTAATGGCAAAGGTGTAAATTCACTCTATATAGCACAAACGGGCCTACCGTAATATGTGAGCAACATGTATGCACATGTTTGTATTTTTTAGAGAATAATGTTTATGCGTGGTTATTGAAAAAACTAAAACTTAAAGTGTCTGAAATAAGGCCACAAAACACATACTAAATATGTGTCCACAAGACTTTTGACTAATGGGCATTGTTGCATAGAGTTTTTGCTTCAAAATGATCTGAAAATCATCCTGCCTAATCATTTACACAAAACAATACATTGATTTAAATTTTATAAGACACCTTTTGTTTGGAAAGGCAATATGCATGGAGGCGTGTTCACACCTGAGAAGACAAAGGCCGGATAATGTGCCACATACATAATGAGCTGCATATTAATTAGCCCTTTCACACAGGAGTGTCACAGGATCCCAAAGAACGCAAGGACAAAAGAAATTATCTATACATACATATTTTACAATTAGAAATTGTAACCAATTACAAATAGGTTACAATTACAACAACAATTCCAATTTTAACAATATTTCAAGTGTATTCTTTCTTTGTAAAAAGTATACATTTTATCATACGTATTAAAAAATGTAAGGATTCATTATTTTGAATATTGGAACAAACACTATAATAACATCTTAGTTGATAATTCAATATACCTACTTTATTTTTGACAAAACATCATATAGTATATTTAACATGAGCAGAAATTGGTGAACAAAAGTGTACCTATTTAATGTGACAGTAGTCTTTTTTTACAGTCAAAACTTTATAATCTATCCAAAACTAATCACAAAATCTTGTCTAAACATTCATATTTAGTCTGTAACATATTGTGTATGATATATTAGCATATACATGTTAATTTGCAGTTTGTTGCTTATACAGACATTTGATTTCAACATTTTTCAGTCTATTTTACTTATCTTAGTAGGCTATAGCAATATAGTTTGGATGTGTTCATGTAAATTTAATAACATGTTTACTAATGTAGATGCGAGAGTGAATGAACGGCACAGACACGCTGTATAACTGTAGTAAACAAAGCGGCGATACCAGCTCACTTTTTTCCTTATCAGTGCAAAAGAGACTCAAATTACTCAGTTGATTTTGATCTTACATATAAGTGCTGTACATCATTACATCCTGTTAAGTGTCTATTTTTTTTGTGGGTACTCACAATAAAAACAAAGTGTTGTGCTTTTCTTCAAATAAAGAAAAATAAACATGATGCACGTTTTACCTTCTCTCGTCAGTGAGGTCCATTCTGAAACGCGTCCGAAAAATGAACTGTAACTCTGTCAATACTTGTCACAGAGATACGAGAGATTTCTCTTTATGAAGCTGAATTTCTCTTTTTTTTAAATGAAGTAATTTATATAAAAAAACAAATATTCTCAGTTTATGTAATCTGTATGAAAAGAGAGAGATGTCAGTCTTTTTCTTTCCAGCTCATTATACCTCATTACGCGTTACGTGTCACACAGACACGCAATTCATATTTAAACAGTCTTTTTTCGGTTTATAGACACTATTCAATATCGCGATTAGAACAGAGCACTTAAGAATAAATGACTTACTACATCAGCTGGATCCGTTGCTCCTCGAAATGAAACTACCAGCACTTTTGATACATTTTCCAGGGTTATTAGATAGTATTATTCCTCACAGTGAAAGGATACGCTGTGTACAGAGCTCTAGTAAGATTATTACTAAACACGATGTGTTTTATAATCCAGCTGGTGGGCGTTGGCATGTTTGAATGGCTTGCCATAGATCATTTGCGTTTGAATACCGCGCGCGTGGCACATTAACGTGTAATGAGGTATAATGAGCTGGAAAGAAAAATACTGACATCTCTCTCTTTTCATACAGATTACACAAACTGGGAATATTTGTTTTTTTATATAAATTACTTCATTTAAAAGAAGAGAATTTCAGCTTCATAAAGAGAAATCTCTCGTATCTCTGTGACAATTATTGACAGTTACAGTTCATTTTTCGGACGCGTTTCAGAATGGACTTAACTGACGAGAGAAGATAAAACGCGCATCATGTTTATTTTTCTTTATTTGACGAAAAGCACAACACTTTGTTTTTATTGTGAGTACCCACAAAAAAATAGACACTTAACAGGATGTAATGATGTACAGCACTTATATGTAAGATCAAAATCAACAGAGTAATTTGAGTCTCTTTTGCACTGATAAGGAAAAAAGTGAGCTGGTATCGCCGGCGATACCGCCGACCCCAGAGGGTTAACAGAAAAGCTCTGATTTGGGGGTTAAATTATTGAATTCTGGCATTTGTGGCCACAGCGGATTAAACTGAAACTTTCCTATTTCAGACGACAAACTACGCTTGGCTAACGTTACTATCTTGTTCTGTAACTCACTTGCCTAGTAACCATAGTAACGGTGCGCACACTTTTTGTTATGCGCTTTTTGCTATGACGTGGAGTGCAAGGTGCACTCAACGTTGCATGAATCTTTAGTAACAGTTACTTTTGTTATGGTGAACTTAATCCTAGTAAATCCTAGTAATAAAAAAAAATATATAATACTTTTGTAACGAAATCCAAGACTTTGTATACCAAATTCAAGGCTTGTAAGGCCTTAATTTGAGATTATTTTTCAATGCTTTTAAGATCCCGCAGGTACCCTGGTTAATGTGTCTTGTCCCCTCACAATGACAGTAAACTAATTATTAGGCTAAGGTTACATTACATTAGTCACGTCACATAGTGGTCTATTTTCAGTTCAAAATGGCGAAAATAGACAAAAGTTTATTAGTTTGCCTGATTATTTTTGTGATTCGTTTAACATTTATGACCTAAAAAAAACTGTCAAATGGGAAATGTTTAGTTTAACAACTTACATCTCGCACTTGACCGACCGTAAAGTCGCTCTCTACTAAAATTCGCGCTGCGAACATAAAGCCCGCCTGCTTTGATTTGATTGGTCATCTCAAATATTCTGACATTGACGAGCAGTGACAGACCAATGATGCTCAGATGAACGCACACACACACACCCTGTCTTCTGTTTGTTCTGACATGCTTAGCGCCGCTGCGGAAGAACTTGCTGATTACAAGACTGAAGCGAACACGGAGGCTTATCACATATTTAAAGATTGAAATGGAGAAAACAGGACAGAGTAACTCGGCGGATATCGCTCATATAATTTTTTTTGACGACGTAGTTAAGGCGGCAGGCGTGTGTTGCTTAGGCGGCCGCCTTAGTAACAAAGTGCTGCGGGAAACCCTGGTATATCTCTTTAGGGTAAACCAATCAAGGAAAACATGTGCCTCGACCACCTTCTAGTGTTCATTATATAAAACACAAACGAAAAAACCTACATGAGATATTGCTTGATAACAGCTCAAATGTCCTCTTAGTTATATTTCGTCAACCATGTCAAATTTTAGTCTATGTCTGAGCATTTTAGTCTAGTTTTCGTCATGCTGCATAATGGTTAAATTGATAATCCCAATTATTTTGCTCAAAATTATAATTCAAGAGAATGTCAACCCATACACATGGTTTATTTTACCTCATCTAGTTTCCTGATTTATAATAGGCTATTTATCATATATGCCTACTGGTAAAACAAAAAAATTCTCAAATTAAAACAGTGAAATTCCTAGAAATCGAATAAATCCAAATTACGTTATTGTTTTTCTATTAAAACAACAGCAAAAAAGACTTATTGTCACACAGAGCTGCAAAAGTGCAGTTATTCAGCAACCACAATCAATAGGCTATAGTTTAGATCCATGTTTGGATTTATTTCAGATTATCATTGAGAATAGTGATCGACCGATATTGATTTTTTATAACCGATATCGATTATTTGCATGTTTATGTGCCCGACAACCGATATGAAGAACCGATATTTATTTACTGTTATACTTCTGTTTTTGACACAATTACTACAACACAAATGAACTGAACAAACCATTTTATTTATAACAATCACTCCCTCCTTGCATACAAAAAACCCTTTATATTTATACACAAATAAATAGAGGGGTCTGAGTCCAAAAAATAAAGTGCACTGTTACTAAGTGTCTTTGTTTAAAAAATAAAAGCTTTGATGAGGTAAAAAATAAAGCACCAAAATTATTCTAACATATTGGGGGGGGGGATGTAATTCATTAAATTACCTGAATTTTTTTTGCATAGCTATTTTAGTAGTGTGTAACTTAATACTCCCAGTTAAGCAGAACTAGGTAAGTCCATACTTCACTTTGATTTTTCCTCCTTTCAGTCATCTTAAAAAACAAAACAAAAGTGTTGAAAGTTAGCAGTATTTCATGTTAAATTAAATCTTCAAATTACAATAAAAACATTTATATTAATACATTATATAATTTATATCTAAATTATACATATAATTTATAAGCATCAGCAGCAACAATGTTAACAATAGGCAAAATATATGTTGAAAGTGTAATGTTTTCATATGGAGAAAATAATAGACAGGGGAGTCATATCTCCTTTGCAGAAATGTAATTCATTTTAAACAGTTTTAGTTTAGAAGGTTTATGTGCCGTTTAATAGGTTTTAACTAAGAGTGAGGAATAATTCACTGGGTAGGCCTAATATTAATTCACTGAAGAATATAGCTGGAATATAACATTGTCAGGAAAGTAACAAACAAAACAGCATATAGGCTACATCATTGCATTTTCAAACTAATATGTTATTAATAATATTTTTGTCGGTCTAGATCATGAAATGCTTTCTGATGTTTATCTATGCATTTACACAGAACTATAACTTACTACTCAACCGCGATCGCGCGTGCAGATAATAAATAATTAATTTCCACAATGCGGTAGGCTATATTTAGATGTATATTAGCGAAATAATTGCTAGTAAATGATAATATAATCTAGGGTGTTTAAACAAGATAATCTTGTCAAAAGTTTCATTCAGTGGCCGTGCTCGAGCATTCCTGATCATCAACCCAGTGAGTGCTCAGCAATATGAACGAACTTTTTTTTCGAGACTAATGGTGAGCAAATACAACAGATAAAGAATTAAATTCAGCGCTTTTATTTTCAACATGCACTCATTCATGTCTGTTTTATTTAATTCATGTGAAGTTACGTCTTTATTGGGGCAGGACATGACGGATTACGCTACGTGAATCCATGAGTTCATCTCAATTTTTTAGAACCAAGCTGCATAAATAGGCCTAAACTATATCAGGCACTTATGTCTCAAATCTCATTTCTGCATGTCTGCTATGTTAAATAAAGTTGAATAATTAAAGCAAAGCAAGTAGAACATGTACTTCACCTGTGCACAGAGTTGTTGTTGACTGATCTCCTCAGACGCGGCTGCAATGGCGGAATTATCAAAGCGGCCACAAGATGGCGCCGTTTATCGGCGAATCCGATATTACAAAACCGATACCCGATTATGGGAAAATGCTTAAATATCGGGAAAAATATCGGTAAACCGATACATCGGTCGATCACTAATTGAGAAGGTTTGATCACAGATTTAGTCGCAGCAAACATCTCGTGACCAAACAGGCCGACTTTCATTTAAGCAGAAAATGGAGAATGGAGATCGCTAAACTGGAGGTTCCCTTTCGAGAGGTTTCTCGTACTGCTTGAGTAGCTTATGCTATGGGAAAAACTCCTTTTCTCGAGAATATTGAAGCCAAATTTTTAAAACCTAGAGCAGCTGCACAGCAGACACTAAGCGTCTAGAGCGGCCATTGGCTGTGCTGCGGCAACTGCACGAACCTATGGCAAGCCGGCTCATGCGCGCGAACCAATCAGGCCGTTTCGCCCCAGAATGCGGGCTATGACGCATATAAATAGCATAATGAAGCATGAAAAAAACACTTTCTACCAGTTTTCCCCTCTGGCTCACGATAGAAGCATTCTAAAAGTAGGCTGTATGCACCCCTGCACACAAGCACTGTTCCAATAGCAACACGAGCATGAACAGCTGGGCGGCCGGGTCCCTATCAAGAAGCGGCCCAGCCCCAAATTAAAAGTATCTTATATTTCCCAGACCCCTCTTTTCAGGCGGCTGGAAATACTAATGTTGCCGTAAATGGGTTTTAAAACAGTTATAAAACATGCACACATGCAAACAAATGCCGTTTTTACAGCGACACAAATAAAGCACAAAAATAGCTCTTTTCTGTCTGTTCTCCCTCCAGCTCGTGCTGGAGATGTAACATGAATGTAGGTCACGTGCCCACTATAAAGTATGCAGCCCTACACACAAGCACTGTCCCCACAGTATCAAGTTTCTCTCCAGCTCACGCTGGGATTGTAATATATATAGGTTGTGTGCCTACTATAAAGTACGCACCCATGCACATAAGCACTGTTCCCACAGTATCAAGCTTTCCTCCAGCTCACGCTGGGAGTGTAATGTAGTTTGTGTGCCCACTATGAAGTACGCACCCCTACACAAACACTGTCACCACAGTATCAGTTCTCCCTCCACCTCGTGCTGGAGATGTAATAGATGTAGGTGGTGTGCCCACTATAAAGTACACACCCCTGCACATAAGCGCTGTTCCACAGTATTCAAACACAGCAGCTGGGCAGCCGGGTCCCTATCACAGAGAGGCCCGTCCCCAGACATCATTCAACCCCTAGCTATGCGGGCCAAGGCCTGGGAGGCCATCCCCGGTATATCAGAATGGGTGTTGAACATAATAAAACTAGGCTACTCGTTACAGTTTGCTCGCAGACCTCCGTGCTTTATAGCCGTGGTCGAGACGACAGCAAGAAGCGACGTGGCGCACGTCCTTCGCACCGAAGTGTTGAAACTATTAGAAAAAGGGGCTGTGGAGCCAGTCCCTCTATCACAAAGCGAGTCGGGCTTTTACAGTCGCCATTTCCTCGTTCCAAAAAAGGATGGCGGCCTCAGGCCCAATCTACACCTGAACAAAGCGCCCATTCAGGATGCTGTCCGGTGAGGCGCCTACATATAAACTGTCTAGAGATGAGAGCAGTCGCTCTATCACTGAAAGCTTTCCTCCCATATCTAAAAGGCCACCAGGTCATGACAGTGGTGTCCTATATAAATCGCCAGGGTGGTCTCAGGTCGAACAACCTGCACAACATGGCCTAGAGTTTCATTCTATGGGCTCAGCACAAGCTGCCCTCGCTGAGGGCGGCGCACGTGCCAAGCATTCTGAACCAGGGTGCGGATATGCTATGCTAAAGTTCCCCCAGGGGAATGGTCTCTTCACCCACAGACGGTTCAGCTGATATGGAGCATCTTCGGCGAGGCTCTACGCCTCAGAAGACAACGCTCGTTGCCGAACATTTTCCACAAAAAGCAGGGACGCTAGCCACTCATACTGTATTTTCAGTTTTGGAATATGTATCCTCTCCCCAAATTTGTCATTAATACAACTCAATAAAAATTATTTAACCCCTTAAGCCCTGAAGGCATTTTAGAGTTTTTTTGTCTGAGTGACACACAAAAAAGTAAAGACTCATAACTTCAAAACTATAGCAAGGAGAGTCAAAAGGTAGATATCATTTGTTAGGAAACTTTTTATATTTTTAGAATATATAATTTATTAATATAATAATTTATTACTTTTGGATAAGCTAATGCTGAGAAACTGCTGATAAAAGACAAACATTTTATTATTATTTTTTAATAATTTACATATCTTTCTTATTTGAAATGCAATAACTCAGGAAGGAAAATATGGTAGCAAAATAATTCTTTTTTGGTGATGTTCCCCTATGTGTGGTCTGTGCCTGGAATGTTATTTTATGGTGATAGCATAAAGTAATCCAAAGTTACAGCACTTGGAACAAAGGGAGCCTTTTGTTCAGTTATTGACATTTTTAAAACTCTTGTTTGCTGAGTGACATGCACACATTTAAAGATTCATAACTCCAAAACTACAGAGAGGAGAGTCAAAAGGTCGGTATCCCCTGTTAGAGAACTTTTTATATTTTTAGAATATATACATTTTTATTACTTTTGGACAATCTAATGCTGAGAAAATGCTGACAAGACAAAAATATTATTCATATTTTTAATAATTTTACCAATCTTTCTTATTTGACATGCAATAACTCAGGAAGCAAGTAATGTAGCAAAATAATTATTTTTTGGTGATGTTCCCCTATGTGTGGTCTGCACCTGGAATGTTATTTTATGGTGATAGCATAAATAAATCCAAAGTTACAGCACTTGGAACAAAAGGAGCCTTTTGTTCAGTTATTGACATTTTTAAAACTCTTGTTTGCTGAGTGACATGCACACATTTAAAGACTCATAACTCCAAAACTACAGAGAGGAGAGTCAAAAGGTCGGTATCCCCTGTTAGAGAACTTTTTATATTTTTAGAATATATACATTTTTATTACTTTTGGATAATCTAATGCTGAGAAAATGCTGACAAGACAAAAATATTATTCATATTTTTAATAATTTTACCAATCTTTCTTATTTGACATGCAATAACTGAGGAAGTAAGTAATGTAGCAAAATAATTCTTTTTTGGTGATGTTCCCCTATGTGTGTTCTGCACCTGGAATGTTATTTTATGGTGATAGCATAAAGTAATCCAAAGTTACAGCACTTGGAACAAAGGGAGCCTTTTGTTCAGTTATTGACACATGGAAGGCATTTTTAAAACTCTTGTTTGCTGAGTGACATGCACACATTTAAAGACTCATAACTCCAAAACTACAGAGAGGAGAGTCAAAAGGTAGGTATCATCTGTTAGAAAACTTTTTACATTTTTAGAATATATGCATTTTTATTACATTTGGACAATCTAATGCTAAGTAACTGATCATAAAAGACACAAATATTATTTTGGTTTAATTGTTTTTTACATATCTTTCTTATTTGACATGCAATAACTCAGGAAGGAAATAAGGTAGCAAAATAATTCTTTTTTGGTGATGTTCCCCCATGTGTGGTCTGCGTCTGGATTAAATTTTATGGTGATAGTATAAAGTAATCAAAAGTTATAGCAGTTACTACATTTGTTTACTTAGCTTAGCTAATGTGTGCCTGTAGGGTTATGTGTTATAACTCTATGAGGGATATCTTTAGATCTGAGCAACAGATTATGGTGACTTTGGTCTCATTTTAATCATGAGAGTCTGCTGTAAATAAGAATGTGCCATTTTCAACGATCAGAGTATGTTTTATGAAGTTACAGTGAAAAACGTCACATCAGTATATTATTTACAAATGGGTCTTGCAGCGCTTATGATGAATTATAGGAATGATAGGCTATCTTTTTATCTAAGCAACGGATTATGGTGACTTTGGTCTCTGCTGTAAATAAGGATGTGCCATTTTCAACGATCGGAGTATGTTTCATAAAGTTATAAGCCTACACGTCACTTTGAAGGGTTATGTGTTATAACTCTATGAGGGATATCTTTAGATCTGAGCAACAGATTATGGTGACTTTGGTCTCATTTTAATCATGAGAGTCTGCTGTAAATAAGAATGTGCCATTTTCAACGATCAGAGTATGTTTTATGAAGTTACAGTGAAAAACGTCACATCAGTATATTATTTACAAATGGGTCTTGCAGCGCTTATGATGAATTATAGGAATGATAGGCTATCTTTTTATCTAAGCGACGGATTATGGTGACTTTGGTCTCTGCTGTAAATAAGGATGTGCCATTTTCAACGATCGGAGTATGTTTCATAAAGTTATAAGCCTACACGTCACTTTGAAGGGTTATGTGTTATAACTCTATGAGGGATATCTTTAGATCTGAGCAACAGATTATGGTGACTTTGGTCTCATTTTAATCATGAGAGTCTGCTGTAAATAAGAATGTGCCATTTTCAACGATCAGAGTATGTTTTATGAAGTTACAGTGAAAAACGTCACATCAGTATATTATTTACAAATGGGTCTTGCAGCGCTTATGATGAATTATAGGAGTGATAGGCTATCTTTTTATCTAAGCGACGGATTATGGTGACTTTGGTCTCTGCTGTAAATAAGGATGTGCCATTTTCAACGATCGGAGTATGTTTCATAAAGTTATAAGCCTACACGTCACTTTGAAGGGTTATGTGTTATAACTCTATGAGGGATATCTTTAGATCTGAGCAACAGATTATGGTGACTTTGGTCTCATTTTAATCATGAGAGTCTGCTGTAAATAAGGATGTCTCGTTTTCAACGATCAGAGTATGTTTCATGAAGTTACAGTGAAAAACGTCACATCAGTGTATTATTTACATATGGGTCTTGCAGGGCTTATGGGAAATTCTGTGAGGGATATCTTTAGATCTAAGCGACGGATTATGATGACTTTGGTCTCATTTTAATCATGAGAGTCTGCTGTAAATAAGAATGTGCCATTTTCAACGATCAGAGTATGTTTTATGAAGTTACAGTGAAAAACGTCACATCAGTATATTATTTACAAATGGGTCTTGCAGCGCTTATGATGAATTATAGGAATGATAGGCTATCTTTTTATCTAAGCGACGGATTATGGTGACTTTGGTCTCTGCTGTAAATAAGGATGTGCCATTTTCAACAATCGGAGTATGTTTCATAAAGTTATAAGCCTACACGTCACTTTGAAGGGTTATGTGTTATAACTCTATGAGGGATATCTTTAGATCTGAGCAACAGATTATGGTGACTTTGGTCTCATTTTAATCATGAGAGTCTGCTGTAAATAAGGATGTCTCGTTTTCAACGATCAGAGTATGTTTCATGAAGTTACAGTTAAAAACGTCACATCAGTGTATTATTTACATATGGGTCTTGCATGTCTTATGAGGAATTCTATGAAGGATATCTTTAGATCTAAGCGACGGATTATAATGAAAAGATGTGCCATTTTCAACGATCGGAGTATGTTTCATAAAGTTATAAGCCTACACGTCACTTTGAAGCTGCATTTGTTTACTTAGCTAATGTGTGCCTGTAGGGTTATGTGTTATAACTCTATGAGGGATATCTTTAGATCTGAGCAACAGATTATGGTGACTTTGTTAGAAGTTACAGTGAAAAACGTCACATCAGTATATTATGTACCCATGGGTCTTGCAGGCCTTATGAGGAAGTTTATGAGTGATATCTTTAGATCTCAGCGAGGGATTATGGTGACTTTGATATCTTTTTAATCGAGAGAGTCTGCTGTAAATAAGGATGTCTCTTTTTCAACAATCGGAGTAAGCTTCATGAAGTTACAGTAAAAAACGTTACATCAGTATATTATGTACCTATGGGTTATGCAGGGCTTATGAGGAATTCTATGAAGGATATCTTTAGATCTAAGCAACGGATTATGATGAATTTGGTCTCTTTTTAATCGTGAGAGTCTGCTGTAAATAAGGATGTCTCGTTTTCAACGATTGGAGTATGTTTCATGAAGTTACCATGGTAAAAACTCCTTTAAAGCTACATTTTTTTACTTTTCTTTTATGTGAGCCTGTGAGGTTATATGTGTTATTATTCTGTGAGGGATATCTTTAGTTCTGAAAGATGGATTATGGTGACTTTGGTCTCTTTTTAATCGTAAGAGTCTGTTTTAAATAAGGATGTGCTATTTTTAGTGATCGGATAATGTTTCGTGAAGTTAAAAGCCTAAATGCAACTTTAAAGCTACATTTGTTTACTTAGCTTATTTGCGCCTGTGAGGTTATATGAGTTTGTAACTCAATGAGGGATATCTTTAGATCTGAGTGACGGATTTTGGTTACTTTGGACTTTTTTTAATCGTGACAGTCTGTTGTAAATAAGGATGTGCCATTTTTAACGATCGGACCATGTTTCATGAAGTTACCCACAAAAACGCCAAGTCTAAGTAACTTTTTTACTCATGTGCATCTGTGCTGTTTTTTGTGTGTTATAACATAACGAGCAATATATTTAGATATGAGTGACGAATTATCATGTCTTTAGGCTCTTTTTAATCGTGAAAATCTGCTTTAAATAAGGATGTGCAATTTTCCATGTTTCATGAAGTTATGAGTGAAAAAATGCCACGTGAATGCCACATCAGCATATTTTTTACATATGGGTCTTGCAGGGCTTAACTTACAAAAACTCACTCAAGTTTAGTCAAAGCCCAAAACAATTGGGGTTCTTGTGTTCTACTCCAGACCTTTCAAATGACATATGACACATGAGTATCTGAGCTGTATGATGTTTTTGACACATTGCAGTACATAAAAATTTCCCCTTCCTCGAAAATTATAATTTATTTATTTTTCATTTTATCAGCAAATAACTCGGCACTACTTTGGAGATAATCATAATGGCTACATTCATTGTAAAGCTTAGACTCTAAGCTTTTAAATGATGCCTGTTTTTTGTTGATCAATGCAGTAGTTTTGAAAAATTATGACAATTACTTTTTTCATTGCTAGGTGGCGCTCTCTGGTGGTACACTCTGTTCTAAAGGTATAACTCAGCACCTGTTAGGAGTTGAATAAAATGGATAGATGCATTAAAAAGCTTTAAAATGATACCTCATTTGTGGTATTACGTTCAGTGTTTGCTTAGTAATTTGATCATTACTTTTTTTTATGTGGTGGTGTCCCACGGGTGGGACGGTTAGGGTTTAAGGGGTTAAAGAAAAGGCTTATATTTACATTTTAATAGTTTGTTTACATCTACCTTGTAAATATATTTTTTTTATTTAAAAAGTTACATAGGTCTTTCGTTTATATAAGAAATATAAATGTTAATTTGCAGTTTAATACGTTGCTTATACAAATACATTTTATTTCAACATATTTCAGTCGATTTTTACTCATCTCAGTATAGCAATATAGTTTGCTAAAAGCGGGTCATTCATTCACACACAGCGATTCAAATTTAAACTGTCTTTTTGCGAGTTGTGGTAAAAAGCGCATCTCTGCCGTTCATTCATTCACACACAGAAACGCGATTCACTTGAGAATGAAAAAAACTTACTACAGTATTCCTCAGCTCAGCTGAATCTGTTGCTTCTCGAAATACCAGCACTTCTGAGGTAAAGTTCAAAAGAACAGTATTTATCTGAAATAGAGTCTTTTGTAACACTACCGTTCAAAACTTTGGGGTCAGTAAGTATTTTTATTTTATTTTTGGGGGGAAATAAATAAAATAAATCAATACTTTTATTCATCAAGGAGGAATTAAATTGATCAAAAGTGACAGTAAAGACATTTATAATGTTTCAAAAGATTATATTTCAAATAAATGCTGTTGTTTTTAACTTTGTTCATCAAAGAATCGTAAAAAAAAAATGGTACACAACTGTTATCAACACTGTTCATAATCTTAAATGTTTCTTGAGCATCAAATCCTCATATTATAATGATTTCTGAAGGATTATGTGACTGAAGACTGGAGTAATGATGCTGAAAATTCAGCTTTGATCACAGGAATAAATAATATTTTAAAATATATTAAAATCGAAAACAGTTACTTTAAATTGTAATAATATTTCACTATATTACTTTTTTTGTTGTATTTTTAATGAAATAAATACAGCATTGGTGAGCATAAGTGACTTCTTTTAAAAACCTTAAAAATATTACCGACCCCGAACTTTTGAACGGCAGTGTATATATGTAATCCAAATATAAATGAAAGTCAAAAGCACATTTTTAATTGTTCCTGGAGACAAATCCTGTTCAAATATGCTATATGGGCCATTCTACAGAATTTAGAAGAGTTGGAAACATCTTGAAAAGAAAATTGTCTTTTCCCATAAATTTCTTATAAAGTATTCTTTTTAAAAGTATTTTAAAGTTAAGGATTCATTAGTTTGATATAGCTTACATGGAACAAACACTATAATAACATCTTAGTTGATGAGTTTATTTTTGACAGAACATAGCCTACTATATATTTAACATGAGCAGAAACTGGATAAAAAAAGCTTATTTGATATTTTAGAATAAAAACTTTATAATCTATCCAAAACTAAGAAATTTTGTCTTTCATATTTCATCTGTAACATAAACAACATTATGTTACAGATAATTCATTCACACAGAAATGTGATTCAAATTTAAACAGTCTTTTTGCATTTACAGACACTATTCAATATCGCGATAAGAACAAAGCACAAGAATAAAAAACTTAGGCTACTCACAATTCTCGGCTAGATCCGTCGCTCTTCGAAATGAAAATAAACCAGCATATGTTCTGAGGTAAATGTCCCAGGATTATTCCTCACAGTCACAGCCTCGCAAGAGAAATAGTACATTAATCGGATGATTACATTTGTTGTGTTATCGCGTTTATGAGGGGAGTTGACACGTTTGCATGTGTCGCTTCAGATCATTTGTGTCTGAATAGTGCGCGCTCTCCGTGGGCGTGTCACATTAGCAGAATAATGAGCTGAGAACGATAATTAGATCGGCTGACACCCCTCTCTTTTTTTATAGATTACATAAAAAGAGAATATTTATTTTAGTTTTGAATTAGATGTTTTAAAAGTAAAAACTTAAATGATAATAAAGATATATTGCTCATGCTTGGGTGAATAGTATTTGCTGAGTTTTGTTTAAGTTTAGAGACGTGCTCCAGAAAAAAGGTTAACGGAGATGGAGAGACAGAAAGCACACCCTGTTTATTTTCTTTATTTTACAAAAGCACAATGTTTTATTTCGATTTTAAGTGGACACAAAAAAATAGACATTGAAGAGATTATTTATTCATATTTCTTAAGTCTCTATGACCAAAAATGACAGAGTATTTGAAGTCTATTTTCCTGCTATGTGAAAAAAAATCGAGCAAAACGCGCCAGCACGTTTGTCGACCCCAGAGGGTTAATGAAGTCAATAAACAGAGCACTCCTACACCCTTAGTAAGTCTTGTTACAATTGTAAATTGTTGATCTGGCCATTGTACTCTACAAAATTCAGAAGTGGTCAGATGGATAGCACATTTACAAGATGGAGAGACAAGGGAATCACCGCAATGTGTACATTAAAAGAGTAAAAAGTTTAAATCTTTTGAAAACTTGAAGAGGGAATTTGATCTGGAAAACTCTGATTTATTTAGGTATTTCCAACTAAGACATTTTTATAATACATTGAAAATCACCTCTCACAAGAGGGCAGTGATTTAATAGATATGATCGCAGGGGCATACAACCATTTACCCTCGAAAACTGTATCTAGGGTGTACAAATCTTTACAAAATTGCAATAGGTTTGACTCACTATAAATAAAACAGAAATGGGAAGTCAGAATTGTCAGAGGATGATTGGCAATCGATCTGTCTTTTACAAAAAACTTCTACTAGCTCTAGACAATGGAGAGAATTTGGCTGGAAGAACTTGGTGAGATACTTTATTACCCCCTTCATCAAAAGCAAACATTTAAAAAAAAACAACAGTGTTGGAGACTTTGCGGGGATGTCAATGTCAATCACTCTCATGTATTTTGGTCATGTATAAAAATTCCCCCCTACTGGGATTCTATTGTAACAGAAATGGAAAAAAATTTGGGTTACAAAATACCGAATGACCCACAGTATCTGTATTTAGGACTGTTAACTAAAGATGTTGTTAAAGGGGAAGACAGTTATCTAATCAAAGTGATGCTGATATCGAGTAAGAAAGTTATAACGAGGAATTGGTTGAAAAGTGAACCTTTGAGTCTGGACCAATGGAGGAATATCATGGAGGAAATATGTGCATTGGAAAAAATTATCCATGACCTGAGACTGGAAGCACATAAATGTAAAATACGATGGTGGAAATGGACTTATGTAACTCACTCAAATGTATGAAACAAATGGAAGACCTGTATTTGTAGCACCCTACTAATTTTGGGGGGGGTTTTTTTGTTAATAAAAAAATAAAAAAATGTACAGATTAGTGCTCTGTTTGAGAAGAAATGTAAACCAATGCAATATGATGATTGTCAAAAAGATGGCACCGACAGACTGTTTTTAAATGAGGTTGGATAAATATGTTTTGCTTTTAAACAGTTTGTGTGTGTGTGTGTGTGTGTGTGTGTGTGTGTGTGTGTGTGTGTGTGTGTGTGTGTGTGTGTGTGTGTGTGTGTGTGTGACAGTTGTAGGTTACAGTTTGACAAGAGTTTATAGTTTGACAAAAGCACAATGTTGTGTTTTATTGCAAGTGTAAATATAAGTAAAGACTTTGCAGTTTGAATGATGTCCTGTATGAACAAAAAGACGGAGTATGTTTTTATGTCTCCATTGTTCGATCGCGCCACACACACACTGTGCATTGCAATCTTGACATCGCAGCCTGTTCATTATAGCCTTAAAGGTACAATATGCAAGGATTTTTCACCACCAGGGGTCGCTAACCTCTTACAATAACAAAGGCGTATACTGATGACATATATTCCACATTAAGCTGAATTATGGATCTTTTCGTCAAGCTGGTGGATCTTTTATGGATGAGTGAATACATTAATGTTTTTAACATGACTGTGGTATGAAGCAGGGCGCGATTGCTAGACGTATACCAGCGCCACACGCAATGCGAGTCCCGCGGATATAAAAGAATAAGGACATTTCATTCTACCGAACTAAACGCAAGTGCTGGATTAACACAGGTCAGTTTATTAGACGAATCAAACTTGAGGTAATGCGACGCTGCATTTTCACTTTCACTTGCAGTTTCACTTGCTCTAACAGTTACAATATCACACTAAACGACATTTGAGTGTGTTGAATGTTGTTAGTACGTTAAGCTAGATCAACATTAGAATAACATACAGATAATATTCTAACATTTCATCATGTTGAACTAAATAACATTGATTAACATTGATAACATTTGTTTTATGTACATTTGCTCACCTGTCTAAAAGTACATGCAACACTCGCGTCTCTGTCAAGTCGAAGTTAGTCGCAGACGTGGAGCTCTCGGCATCTCGAAAGATGCTGATCTTCGTTTTAGTCCTCTTTTTGTCTCATAATCTGCTTGCCTTAATCCAAAATGTTTGAACAAAACAACAACAGCGTGAGCGTCCTGCTTGGCATAACGGGCCAGTTGTCAACGTCTGTCACCATGGTTACTATGGCAGTACGAGGTCAAACCTGGCGGAAACCGAGGGTAAATATGACGTCATTGACTGGCGACTCCTCACCCCTGTTCACACGCCCCGTTTCCTTGGTTAAAATTGCAATTTTCTCACGATTTACAAATTGTTTGAAACATTTGGGATATTGTAAGTAATCAACTAGCCTAAACAAAATATATAACATTGGCCTATTGGTTTTTGGATATTTTACTGCAAAAATCCTATATTGTACCTTTAATAAAATATTATAAAATAGTCAACCTAACATAAAAAATTACACTGCTCTGTTTAAATAGTACAGTCAGTAGTACAATTCCTACCATTCACAGTAAGCACCGCTCCACTGTGATGTGATGTTTCCAAGCACATTTTTGCACATGTGGAGAGGATGATTTTTTTCCGTAGATTTTTGGACAAAGCCTATAAAGTACAAAGCCTATAATAAAGAATAGTTTAGCATCCAAATACATTGCAAATGTTGAAACATTTTGATTCTAATGAGAGAGTTACCCGAGCCCAACACCGCTTACTTTCACTTTAGATTATTTCGCTTTGGCTTGCTTAGTTTTTTTCAATTCTTTTTCTGTTCTGAATATCTTTCAATTTAAAGGATTTGTAGTGGAATATTTTGAGTATCATAAAATCAGAATAATGCTCTCGGTTAAGTGATTCCCTTGTTACTTTTTTTATTTTAATCTAATCAGGTCAGGCAAGTAAAATTCTCTGTGTCTCTTAATTTTTTTTAACATATACATATATATATATATATATACACACACACACACACACACACACACATATACACACACTATATGTATATAGTTAAAAATATAGCTGCGAGCAGCGAAAAATGGGCCCCAGCCGGTGGCGGTGCGCATCAGGCCCCAGCCGGTGGCGGGGCGCATCAGGGTGGCTACGGCCTGTCATCGCTGCTCGCAGCTATATTTAATTATTACTTTCCTTAAGATTTTCCCTTCATTCCCAGAAGAGCCACCAAACTCGCCAGTGGACTCACTGTTTTCAAACAACTCATTTATTTAATGTGGTAAATCTATTATATTGAACAAACTGTCACAGTTTAATGCTGCTGTCCGCAGTTTTTCCTGTCGCCATCTCTGTTCGAAATCTGCAATTGCAGTTATTTGCAGAATTATCAACTTTACGTGGGTTGAGCCTCGACACCGCAGCGCGGTTGAATTGAGGAGAATGTGCGGCTGTCAGTCGCCGCGCCGGTGTGGATACTGGCATTCAGAAACACAGATTCTACTGTTTTGAAGCATGACCAACATAATAATTTTCACCGGAAAATGTCATCTTAACAAGTAAGTAACATCCACTTTTGTTCTGACCAATTAAGGAAAAAAGCATTATATATTTTGCTATATTGCGTGTGAGCAAACATGCTTAATTTTTAACTCAAAAAAGCTACGGACTGCAGCTTTAAGTGTAATGTTTCACTAGAATATTTATGGGAAGCATGGCGGGAAGACTAACCACAGAAGACTAGGGCTGTCACTTTACGTTCGAAAATCGATTGCACAATCGATCGGACCAACCAACACAAGTTTTGAAAACGAAAATAAGGAATCGATTTTAACGGTCTTTTCTCGGAGCGCGTCCAGCTCGTCACGATACGCCCACAGCGAACGTGCATCACACAGCAACTGCAGGCTCTGAGAAACACAAATAACAGCAAATTATACTTCTGTATAATGTTTCTCTTTTTACTACAAAAGTGTGAATTCTATTCAGACAGTCTCATGCATACAGATACAGATTCGGGCTATACCGCCTACGTAGGCAACATTTTTTTGACATTTGTAATCATAAACACAGCCATGTTGAATGTTAAAGAATGTTTTTCACTGATGTTATGGAAGTCCACTCTGCTTATTGTTTTTCGAGAATGTTGCACTCCCGTTTAGTGATCGACCGATGTATCGGTTTACCGATATTTTTCCCGATATTTAAGCATTTTCCCATAATCGGGTATCGGTTTTGTAATATCGGATTTGCCGATAAACAGCGCCATCTTGTGGCCGTTTTGAGAATTCCGCCATTGCAGCCCACGTCTGAGGAGATCAGTCAACAACTCTGTGCACACGTAAAGTATATGTTCTACTTGCTTTGCTTTAATTATTCAACTTTATTTAACATAACAGGCATGCAGAAATGAGGTTTGAGACACACAAAAAAACTCACTCTGTTCGGTTAAGAGATGTCATACAATATCTGCAGTTGGAAAGAATTAGATTTGCAATGAAAGATTTTTAAGCATGACACTTGGAGATATTTCACTGATTATTTTAAAATTGATAGTGTATTGTTCCCATCTACAATTTAGTCAATCAGAAACGAAGTTACTTCACAATACTTGTGAAACCCTGTTTATTTATTTATTTATTTATTTATTTATTTATTTATTTATTTATATTCTCCCTTTCATTGGTTTTATTTTTGGGAGAAAATAGGGTGGGGGAGGTATTGATAAATAATGTAATGTAAAATGAGAAGACATCTTTGTAATGTTGTATGAATGTGATTTAAATTCAGTTGTCTTTCTCTTCAAAAAGCAATAAAGAGAATTTTGAAAAGAAAGTCAAGAAAAATCGACTTTACCATAAGATAAAAAATATATAAATTAAAGGGGTGGTTGATTGCGATTTCACTTTTTTCATTTTAAATAGTGTGTAATGTTGCTGTTGGTGCATGAACAGTATCTGCCAAGTTGCTGCGCTGAAAGTTCAACGTAAGCAGAGATATCGTCTTTTAAAAATCAAGGAGTTTAATGCCTACAAAAACGACTCGAATGGGACTACAACGAGATACTTCCCAAATTTTATACGTAACTGACCGATAATCAACCCTCCCTCTGGAATATGCAAAAAAGGGGGCATGGCCATATTTCTGCGGCTTTGTCGAAGAGGAAAAGTTATAGTGGAGAGCAGTAGCCATGCCGTCGAAAGTGTTTTATTTTCACCCAGCTGTCAGGTCTTCTGTGTTCGGGTTTCCTACGGATGCTGTAGTTCGTCAACAATGGCTACAATTTATGTTTGATTATGTTCCAGAAAATTACAATCGTAATTTAGCTCTCTGTGCTGCGCATTTTACGGAAGACAGCTTCCAGAATCTCCACAAATTCAATGCCGGATTCAACAAGAAACTGTTACTAAAGCATGAAGCAGTTCCAACTTTAAAACCAGAGGCAGAAGTTGTTGGGCCACAACCTGTAAGTAAGACTTGATCATTTTAAATGTATTTGCATTTATAATTTTAGACGTAGACCTAATGTTTTAGTTTTTATCAAGGACGTAAACAAATGCCAGCGCTGGCTTTAGTAGCCACTTAGTTATGCAATTTCGTGTGTCTATGACAAACGCGTACAAACATTTTAGACCTGAATTTGTAATTATGTACTAATTTTATAAATGTATTTTCCATGTATACTTTGACGTAATTTTTAAAAATTAAAATAAACCAATGCCAACGCTGTTTGTTTATAGTAGCCAGTTAGTTCGATGCTATTTTGTGTGTATAAGTGAGACGTGTAAAAAGTTCAAAAAATGATATGTAATCGCAACAACAAACTTCAGCTGCTGTTATCAGATGTTTTCACGTTCTGTTGGCATTTAAACAGTTGCCACATGTACACCTAAAGAAAACTATACACCGAGTAAACTAAGTTTTGTGAATAGATAAACGGTTGTTCATTATATCGATAAAACAATAACTTTAAAAAACGGTATTACTCAGTCAATTTTCAATTATATTAAATATTTAATCAGGAGAAAACCGTATCTCAAAAGCTAACAAGCAGCAGTACCATTTTCAAGTTACAGCATATTGAAATTCTTATATAATAATAGTAGAATAAAATAATAATAATACAAAAATGTACCATTCAGAAATGTTTTGTAAGAGCCGTGTTTGGGGAGGTTCTGCTTGACTCTCTTCATTGCCGCTTTCTGGTTCTGATTCTGGCTCAAACTGATAGGCAGTATAGGCAGACCGGAGCACATGCAACTTTCTACTTCGTAATAGATTTTTTATACACATTTAGATTTTAAATTTATATATAGATATTATGAAATCCCCATTATAAAATATCAAATCATCAAGAAATCAATTTGACAAGTTTGACACTATCTCATTAAAGAACAAAAACTTAAAATGGCAAAGAATTACACAAAATAAAGAGCATCCTTTTATAATCACTGAAGCTGTCGGTCAGTTTAGTATGATACTATAAGCACAATGGAACATTTATTAAGAGTAGAATATTAAAAAATGTCCCTACAAAAATTAGGTTGTTCAAGGTTCATTTTATTTGCATCTAGGCGTGGGCGTCACTGGGCGATATGGCAAAAATATCATATCAAGATTTTTTTCAGGAAAATCACGATTCACGATTATTTTTCATGTTGGTTTTACTATTTTACAAGTGACTGAGCATTATAGCCAAACTAATGTCCCTATTTTAAAAACAAAGCCTTACAAATTAACAATATATAAAATGGCAGACATTTAGGCTAAAGTGGTGAAGATTAAAATCTGTGTCATGATTTTTTGTTATAAAAAAATAAGAACAAGATACACATTACATATACAAATGAAATAAACAGTGCTTTATTTTTTTCAGCAGTAAGTGTATTTAACAGTAGCATTCAAAAAAGAAATGAAATTAACAAATATAAAAATAAAACAATACCTAGACTTCACTGAATAAATTATACATTGATTCTTATTTAAGCTAATGTTAAAGTTCTCAGTCAAGAGCAGTGAGTGATTGTCTTTTGTTGTTTTATTAACATTAAAGGGATAGTTCCCCCAAAAATGAAGATTGTCATTATTTACTCTAAGTTGTTTTAAAACCTGAATAAATTTCTTTCTTCTGTTCAAAATAAAAGTTATTTTGACGAAAGTGAATAACCAAACAGTTTCTGGTCCCCAGTGTCTTCTATAGTATATTTTTTCCAACTATAAGTCAATAGGGACCAGCAGCTGTTTGGATAGCCACATTCTTCAAAATATCTTCTATTGTGTTCAGCACAAGAAAGAAATGAATAGAGGTTTGTAACAAAATTAGAGTGAGTAAATGACAGAATTTCCATTTTTGGGTGGACTATCCCTTTAAGGACAAGCGGCAGCATGTTTACTATTATTAGGCTACTGTAACTTTAAGACCGGCACTCATCTAAAATACACGACGCATATGACGCGCCTGATTTTATTTCAAATGTTTGCTTTCACTTTAGACCTAACCAACTGTGTTTATGTAAACCTTGAGCGTATTTGACAATATTAGCCCAATAAGACTCGAAAGATAACTTAGTCCAGTAACGTCTCGGTTACATATGGTAACCCCGTTCCCTGAGGGAGGGAACGGAGACGTAGGTCGTGACCGACCAATAGGAATCTCGTTAGAGAGGCAATCTACTTCGAGTGGAACTAAAACAAGCCAATACACATTGGCGTGCAATCATTTGCATCAGCTGTGCGCCCTCATTAGCGCGGGTATTAACGAGCAGCTGGTGGATTACACTTCAGTTTTCGCTGAGGAGCCAACCTGATAAGCTGGCCGTCCCGGCGGGAGACAGCAGATGTGGCGACGGGACCTACGTCTCCGTTCCCTATCAGTCGGTCACTACAACGTAGATCGTGACCGACCAATAGGAATCCCTACCAAAGCGCCACAGCTGCTGAACCCCATCCAGCGCCCTGAGCAAGCCTTCTACCCCTTCTTGCCTGGAAGGACGATAGGAGGAGGCTTACACAGAGTGTACCCGACACGGTTGTTCCGTGATAACCCATACAGTGAGACATTGGATAACACTTGGAAAGCGTGCCCTCTCCGTTTAGGAAGGAGAACGCTGCGGAAGCCACTTCTTCAAAGAGTTATGTGGAAAATACGTATGGACTAACCCGAAGGTTGTACTGCATACGAAAATAATGGGTGACTTAGCCGAAGGGAAAGACACGGGCTTCCGGTAGGAGCATCCGTGGAGAATATACACATATGGGATCCCAGTAGGGTCAAACATATAGAACCCAGCCCAGATCTGGCTCTCAAGGATTCAGCAGATAAAGGTCTGGCACTGGACGCTCCGCCATGTCTGGGCCGAAGGGTTTTGGAGGACTCGACAGGTTTTTCACTCAGGAGCAATAAGGGTGCATGGTAGCGTGCAGCAAGCCGACAGAGCCGGGCCTCTTGGTGCTTCTACCCATTTAGGGTGAGAACACGGGAGGAGGCCGGCTCTACACGTAGGCTATAAAATCTAGCGAACCTGTTAGGTGTCGCCCAGCCCGTAGCTCTACAGATATCTGTTAGCGAGGCGCCACGAGCCAGCGCCCAGGAGGATGCAACGCCTCTCGTGGAGTGTGCATGCAACCTGAGCGGGCAGGGCACGCCTTGAGCTTGGTAAGCCAAGGCGATGGCATCCACTATCCAGTGGGCCATCCTCTGCTTGGAGACAGACTTTCCCTTCTGCTGGCCTCCGTAACAGACAAAGAGCTGGTCTGAGGTCCTGAGACTTTGAGTTCTGTCCAAGTACAAACGCAGGGCGCGAACGGGACAGAGCAAAGTCAGGGCTAGGTCTGCGTCCTCCAAAGGTAGCGCTAGCAGGCTCACTACCTGGTCCCTGAAGGGAGTGGTAGGAACCTTGGGCACATAGCCAGGCCTGGTTCAAAGCCAGGGTGGGAAATTAGCACCCGCCACCAGCCAATGGCGGGTACTTTTTCAAAGTGGCGGGTGACTTTGCCTTGTATACTAGCCAGAGTGGCGGGTAGATTGTAAAACATATTTTTATTGGTTACTACTTAAAACATTCCTTGTAATGGATTGGACAGCTTTTGTCAAAGAATGCTGTTGCTAAGTAACAATAATGCACTTTTGTCAAGTAACTAATTTGATTGGTTTTCAGCGCTGTGCGTCACGGACACAGCGCACGGACACGGCACTGAACGGACCGTGACACATATAGCTGAGCTGAGGTACAGACGAAAGGAAAATTAAATAATGTGGCGACATATACCCGGTGTTAAGAGGCCTGCCGCGGAGTCAGCAGTAGCTATGAATGTACAAACTGTTGAGGGCGAAGTAAATAAAAAGAGAAGGTACTTTTCGAACAAGTGGCGCATTGATGACGAAGGGAAAACGAGGGAATGGTTAGCCTACCTTCCCGTCGAACAGTCCATGCACTGTACTTACTGTCGAACCTATGCGTCGTCCGAAAATGCAAACAATTCGTTCGTTAGAGGAACAACTAACCTTAAAATAGAGTCAATAAAAGAGCACGAGTCATCCAAGTCTCATATCAAGTGCACTGCCATACAGCTGGCGAAGACGGGACCCCAGGAGCAAAGTGTGGCAATAAAGGCTATCTGCTCTATGCAATCCGCGCAGTTGGACCGAATGAGAATTCTATTCAGAAACGTCCATGCGATCGGCAAAAAGGGCAG
Source organism: Siphateles boraxobius (assembly GCF_051911475.1). NCBI lineage: Eukaryota > Metazoa > Chordata > Actinopteri > Cypriniformes > Leuciscidae > Siphateles > Siphateles boraxobius. The sequence continues at coordinate 1,366,359 of NW_027508745.1, read as the reverse complement.
ACCTTTTCGGGACTACGTTTGGATTTGCAAGTAAGTAAATTACTAACTTGAAAATATGTTTTGTGATGGCTAGATAGGTAGCGTTTTTTTAGTTTAGTGATAGTTTTAGCAGCCGCGAGGATAGGAGCCGATACCGTGGGTGCTCCGGAGCTCGATTACGTGTCAGTTAAAGGGGGGGTGAAATGCTGTTTCATGCTTAGTGAGTTTTTCACACTGTTAAAGAGTTGGATTCCCATGCTAAACATGGACAAAGTTTCAAAAATGAAGTAAGTTTGATGGAGTAATTCTGTTCCAAAAATACTCCTTCCGGTTTGTCACAAGTTTCGGAAAGTTTTTTTCGAATACGGGCCTGTGTGACGTCAGAGTCGCCGGAATTTCCTTATACGGGTCTTAAGGGCACTTCTCCCGGAAGGGCGCGCGCGCATCTGTAGCCTAGTGAGTGCGAGAGTACTCCTATGCCCATCAGAGCGCTGGGCTCGGCTGCGCTGCAATTAAAAAAATGGCACCAAAAAAGTGAGTTTTTGGTTGCCAGGGCAAGACAACATTGCACAAATTTCCAAAGAACCCAGCGTTAAGGGACCTGTGGATGGATTTTGTTTTTCCAGAGCAGCAACGGAGTTGTGCAAGTGTTTTTGTTTGTTCCCTTCATTTCGACAGTAATAGTTTTATAAACAAGGCCCAGTTCAACGCCGGATTTGCAGATCGCCTAATACTCAAAGATGGAGCAGTCCCAACGATAAAGGTTCACGGTCGTGCGTTGGAACCGCAGGCGGTGAGTAAAACTGCTTCAAATGTCTGTGAGTTGTTAACTATCGGCGTGTAAGCACAGAAAGTAAACAACATGATCACATACAGTTAATGTATCTATGGAGCATGCGATGTATGGTGTGTGTTTAAATACATTTGTTTAGCTGGCCACTGTAGGTGTCAGTTTGTTTATTGTAAAAATAAAGCATGTCCTCATAAACCAGTCTGTCTGTTTACAACACACAAATGTTGTAAAACTCGCGCATGACATGGTGTTCTAAAAACACTGCGCTCAAGTTCAAATCATTTCTATTTTTAAAAAAACGCTCGAGACCTTATGTTTTTCACCCATTTCACTGCCCATCTCACGTTTTTGTGAGCAAAAACGCGTTCTGTATGAACGAGCCCTTATATTGTTTAAGTTATAAGTTATACCGTTCCAGTAGGCCTACACACCACATAGAGACATCCTGCTGTAGTCGTTGCTGCTGCTGCTGGTCGTCTTCAATCTCAGCCTCGGGATCTGATTCTGGATCAAAAATGTATGGCTGAATCTGATTGTTAGCCATGGTTTATTTTCGGATGTCACTCACAGCTTCCAGACGCTCTCAACGCAAAAGCTTCGCGCGCTCGTGTCGTGATTATTTAGCTCCGCCCACACGGTACGCCTCCACCCGCTCGGGTTTTTCCGGAAAGACTCGGTACAGCCTATCTTTCTTTTATAAATATAATAAAACTAAAGACTTTTTGGAGATATGAAGGATGCAATACTACTCTATAGGTACTCAAGATTAACATGAGATTGAGTGAAACTGAGCATTTCACCCCCCCTTTAAACGTTTCATCTCCAATCCTATCTGTATTTCTGAGAAGTGGTGCTGTCCTGAGTTGAAAGATAGCCTACTTTACGGCTTTATTATCGAGTTAAACCTCTGGGGTCGGCAAACGCGCTGGCGCGTTTTGCTGTTTTTTTTTTTAAATAGCAGCAAAATACACTTAAATACTCCATCATTTATGGTCATACAGACTTAACTAATATTAAAAAATAAACTGTAAAATTACCATGCATAAAATTCTCTCAAAAATACAAACATGTACATACATGTTGCTCACATATTATGGTAGCCCTGTTTAGTGCTTTTTTTTTTTTTTTTAAAGGGCGTGCGCCCGTGAGCATCCGCTGAGGAAAACATAAATTAGCGCCTGAGTGCAGCATAACTCATATTGTTAAATGGCCAAAAAGGGATTACATATTTGTAATGGATGCAATGTTATCAAAGTCACAGTTCTCATTCTAACTTCTTTCAGAGTGGATGAGCAGAAAGGACTGGTGATTGGGAAAACTTATCAGAACAAGAAGCAGGCCAGGGTTTTCGTGCACTATATTGCTGAGGTGTCGAGGAGGCAGCTTAAAAATAAGATTGGTCATTCAAAGTATCTGGCAATTATGTCAGATGGATCAACTGACAGTGCAGTGTTGGAGGAAGAGCTTTTGTACACCAGAGTGAGCAAAGCAGGGAAAGTCGAGGTGCAGTTTGTTGGAATCCAGGCTGTTGAAAAGCCAAATGCAGAGAACATCACAGCAGCCATCATATGAGAGCCATCACAGCAGCCATGATGAGAGTTGGCAGGAGAAAGTGGTTGCTTGTGCAACAGATGGAGCAGCAGTGATGACAGGGTCCAGAAGTGGAGTGGTCAGCAGATTACGTGGCGACAAGTCCTATATCCTGGGTGTCCATTGCATAGCCCATAGGCTAGAGCTGACATTTAAGGATGCAGTGAAGAGTTGCCCCCAGTGCACAAAGCTGAATGACCTCTTGTCTTCCCTCTATGTGTTCTATCACAAGAGTCCACTCAACAGAGCAAACTTGAAAAACAGCTTCAAGGTGTTAGGTATGAAGCCACTCAAGGCTTACTCATCTCTTCAGGGCGCTGGACCACTTCCTCAGAGGCTATAGGGGCCTAATCCAGCATTTTGAGCAGGTAGTAGTATTAGTAATAGCAGTAGTATAGGCTCAGTCCAGGCTAATAATGGTCATTTTAGTTTAAATTAGTTGACTAAAGTTGACAACTCAACATAATGGTACTAATAATCAATAATTGAATAGTTGAACGTAATTGATTCAAATGTGCAATTGTGTGTGTAAAGATCCAGTCACCAGATTCGGAGGGGGTGAATCCTGTGCAGAGAAGCAAGGCACGCAATTTTTACCAAACAGCAAAGGATCCAGGTGTAGTGATGTTCAGCTGCTTTATGCACGACTGCCTGACACACCTCAGCAACCTGTCTGAATATTTTGAATTAATATAACATTGTGCATATAATTAATATAACTACCTGGACCTAATATAAACCTGGACCCAGGCTTAGGGCATGCCTAGAAAATCCAGCAGACACCTTTGAGGGTGTAACCTTGGCAGCACCCACCTCTCCCTGGCTCGTGTGAACTCCACAAAGGACAAGCTGATAGACAAATTTTGCAGCAGTATGGCGACACGATTTTGCGACTTCAGCTCTGGAGTACTACATGCTTCCTGGTGGATATCACGAGCTGGCCTGATGCAGATACATGTGAAGGTTATTATCAAGCACATTTAACATTGTATAACATGTATTTTACATCTTGAAGTTGAAACCTTTTACTGTTTGCGCAACCTTAAGTTTTCCTTGTGTGTGTCTGCATATTTTGGAGATGCAGATGTGGAGTGTCTTATAAAGCACTTTGGTCCACTATTGGCCTCCACTGGGGCCGATTTGGATCTGATTCCAGACCAGTTGACATTCCTCAAGAGCAGTTTGTACCAGCAGCATCCGAACATGGACCAGCTGACCTGGCCAGAGATAAATAAGAGAATGGGAGGCCAATGTCCTGATGTCCTTCAGCTTGTTGATGTAATACTGTGTACTCCAGCCTCCACAGCAGACTGTGAACGGGGTTTCAATTTGATGAAACAAGTGAAGAGTGACTGGAGGTCAGGTCTGAGGTCGGACACACTATCTGACCTGCTCACAGTGCAGCTGTCCAGCCCTGACATTAAAGACTTTGATCCCGACTCAGCCATACAGCTGTGGCATCAGGCCAGTGTCAGAGCGAGGAGGCCAGATTTCATGGAAAGAGGAGCCAAGAAGAGCCAACTTGAAGATGAGAAGGAGGCGTCTGAAGATGATGATGACTCTGAAGAAGACTAAAGTGACTTTTTTCACATTACTTTTTATTGATTTATTATTAATTTTGTATTAATAATAAAAAAAAATGATTGAAGCAATTCAAAATATGCTAGTGCACTTTCTTTTATAAATTTGAATTCCGGAAAAAGTGGCTGGTAAAAAATATTAGTGGCTGGTAAAATTGGGCATCCACCAGCCACTGTGGCTGGCGGACAAAAAAGTTAATTTCCCGCCCTGTTCAAAGCCCTTCTCTGACCAGCATGTGCAGGGTGGAATTCCATCTGGTTGGGACAGCCTGAATGATGGCATGTGCAGGTAGCCCAAGATCCTGCTGGATCACTGTTAAACGCTGTTTGGCTAGTACTGAATGAATAAAATGTGTAGCACAGCTTTTCAGCACTGACAGAATATTTTGGACAGCTCTTTGGGAGTTGAGGCCGTCATTGACAACAAGCTGTAATATGTGGGCACTGCAGCTCATGACAGGCAGTTCAGCCATTCTCATACCTTTAACAATGTTAGCACCACTGTCCCTGAGAACAAGAACCACTCTATCTTTGTCAATGTCCCATTCTTCCAGCTCTCTAATGTACTCTCCAGTGTGTGATCCAATCATTGCTTTTGTGTTTAGAATGACTTGTCTGCGAATCCACTGATCATCAATGAAATGGCATGTTAAGCTCATTAGGGATTCAGTTGTGCCGGACCAGCAGTCTGTGGTAAAAGCCAAGTTATAACCTGCGTTATCAGGCTTTAGCAGTGCTTTAACCTTCTCAACGATACTGTTGTGAATACTGGGGAACATCTGTGCGGTAGAACTTCTCAATCTTCAGAGTATATCTTGGTTCTGCAGTTGCCATGAGTCTCTGGAAGCCTTTCTTTTGAACCATGGTGAAAGGCTGATTGTCTGTAGCTATCATTTCTGTAATCATCCTGTCCAGTGTTTTTGAGCGGACATCCGCCGTCTTCCACTTTGTCTGCTTTTCAAACATCATCAGGAAGAGAAGCTTGAATGTGGCTTGATGTCTTTGCCTCTTCAGAATCTCTTTTTTTCTTTGCCTCTTCAGCATCTTTTTTTTTCTTTGCCTCTTCAAATATAGTTGAGTGATGTATCTTTAAGTGGTTCCACATGTTGGAGGTATTTTTTGTTGTAGTAGATTTTGACCCCATGCTTACGTCCATTTGGCATTCTTTGCAAACTGTCACCCCTGCCAATGACTGAGTGAAGTAAATCCATACTTTTTCCTCCTTTCAGTCATCTTAAAAAACAAAACAAAAGTGTTGAAAGTTAGCAGTCTTTCATGTTAAATTAAATCTTCAAATTACAATAAAAACATTTATATTACATTATATAATTTATATCTAAATTATACATATCATTTATAAGCATCAGCAGCAACAATGTTAACAATAGGCAAAATAAATGTTAAAAGTCTAATGTTTTCATATGGAGAAAATAATTGACAGGGGAGTCATATCACCTTTGCAGAAATGTAATTAATTTTAAAACAGTTTTACAAGGTGTATGTGCCGTTTAATAGGTTTAAACTATGAGTGAGGAATAATTCACTGGGTAATATTAATTCACTGAATAATATTAGCTGGAATATAACATTTTCAGGAAAGTAACAAACAAAACAGCATATACATCATTGCATTTTCCAACTAGTATGTTATTAATTATTAATAATATTTTTGTCTGTCTAGATCATGAAATGCTTTCTGACAAAGTGCTGTTTATCTATGCATTTTCACAGAACTATAACTTAGGCTACTCAACCGCATTCGCGCGTGCAGATAAATAAATAATAAATTTAATAATTCCACAAAGCGGTATATTTAGATGTGTATTAGCGAAATAATTGCTATGTAGTAAATAATATAATCTAGGTTGTTTAAACAAGATAATCTTGTCAAAAGTTTCATTCAGTGGCCGCGCTTGAGCATTCCTGATCATCAACCCAGTGAGTGCTCAGTAATATGAACAAACTTTTTTTTCGAGACTAATGGTGAGCAAATACAACAGATAGAGAATTAAATTCGGCGCTTTTATTTTCAACATGCACTCATTCCTGTCTGTTTTATTTAATTCATGTAAAGTTACGTCTTTATTGGGGCAGGACATGACGGATTACGCTACGTGACTCCATGAGTTCGTCTCAATTTTTTAGAACCAAGCTCCATAAATAAACTATATCAGGCATTTATGTCTCAAATCTCATTTCTGCATGTCTGTTATGTTAAATAAAGTTGAATAATTAAAGCAAAGCAAGTAGAACATATACTTTACCTGTGCACAGAGTTGTTGACTGATCTCCTCAGATGCGGGCCACAATGGCAGAATTCTCGAAACGGCCACAAGATGGCGCCGTTTATCGGTGAATCCGATATTACAAAACCGATACCCGATTATGGGAAAATGCTTAAATATCGGGAAAAATATCGGTAAACCGATACATCGGTCGATCACTACTGGACACCTGTTCCAAGGGGACTCCTGCCCGCAGGAACGAGGGGTCTGACCACGGGCTGAAGGTCTGGCGGCACACCGGTGTGATCGCCGCCCGGTGAGTGCCATGATGCCACGCCTATCTTGGGACTCGGCCGTGACGCCAGTGCTGAAGCGGTCTCATATGAAGCAGGCCTAGCGGGGTTACCGCTGCTGCTGCTGCCATGTGCCCCACGAGCCTGTAGCGACAATGACTTGCTCTAGGGGATTTATTAACTCAAAGGGGGAATACTATTCATAAGATAATGAATATGCATTATCGCATACACAAATTAGATTATCCCAAATAGGGAATAGGCTAAACCTCACTGTATATGAATCATTAACACGACTGCTCGTATTAATTATTAATATAGGTCGGTAAAATCAGATCTATTATCTGGGTGAATTTTCATGCGATTCCAATTTAGCTTATCGCGCAATCTGTATCTCACTGGAGGCGAAACTTCCTTATCACAACTTACCGGCCTGTAAACAGCGACAATACCCTTCCTATGGCCACTAGGAATGATATTTTCGTGTAAGGCACTGATATTTCAACAGTTAAAGCAAATAGAGCTTGTAGCTTAAATCGACATTTTCAGGGACTTCAAGTTTAGGGAACAATGAGACAGATTCAATTCAAAGGATTATGGAATTTAATAAAACAAGACTAAGGATTACAGAAACTTACTAGGAGTAAATATGCATAGCAAAAACAAACAATTACCAAGAAAAAGAAAATGACTGCAATACGAAATATATGAGAGAGAGAGAGAGAGAGAGAGAGAGATTCAATTCAAAGGATTATGGAATTTAATAAAACAAGACTAAGGATTACAGAAACTTACTAGGAGTAAATATGCATAGCAAAAACAAACAATTACCAAGAAAAAGAAAATGACTGCAATACGAAATATATGAGAGAGAGAGAGAGAGAGAGAGAGAGAGAGAGAGAGAGAGAGAGAGAGAGAGAGATCTTCTCAGGACAGAACAGTTCAAACAGTTACTTCAAAATGAGACCCCAAAGGCTTTCTAGGAAGTTAATCTAGACAAACTTAAAACAGCATTTCTTTTAGATTGTACTTGCTTTGATATGGCCCCTGTTTGTGTGGCTGGTTTGAAAAGAAACGTTGGCTGAGTGTCCGAAGTTTCTTCCGGGTGGAAGATCTTGTGATCGCTCAGCTGCAGGCAGTACGAGAGATGATTAATCTTAAGTTCGTTTCGTTCGTGAATACACTGAACGAAGGAAAACTATCACTGAGGTAGATCAATAGAAAGAAACTTAATTAAAACAGAATTAGAAAACGACGAAGAACTCCGGCTGGAGTTCGTAGTGGAAAGTGTGGACCTCCGGTTGGAGTTCGTAGTGGAAAGTGTGGACCTCTCTCTGGTGTAGAAACTGCAAAAAACAGACGTGGCGCTCCGAGTTTTGAAGGCGCTCCACACCTTTCTTACGTGCCTGATCCACTCGTTTGGGAGGAGGCGTGGCGGCAAACTTCTTTGCTCGCGAAGTACACGCCCTCCGGCAATGTACAGAGACAACAGAACTGGGTCATAATACACTTATAAACTGGTATTAATAAGATAATGCATCATGTTGCACTTTGGGTTAAGGATTCAATACCATTGGATTTCTCTGATCACAATAATACCAGGCCAGGTATTCCTGTGAGCTAGTAAGGTAAAGATACATGATTCTTTGTGATTAAATGCATATCAGATTGATTATACATCGTAAAGCTTATAGTTATAGCAATTGGTCACCTGGGGATCGTGAAACACCGAAGAAAAACGTTTCATACATTTAGAAAGGTACGTTGACAACACCTGGTCCCAAATGAGTGTTCCTGTGTGTGTGTGTGTGTGTGTGTGTGTGTATAGCAGGGTTCGTTCATCGTTCGGCGGGCGTGGTGAACTCATGCTCACCCCCCTCCTCCGGGGAATTATAAGTGTTTGCGTATTCTTTGAATTGATGAGTTTAACATTGGAATAGCGGTTGAACATCTGGTTACACAATGTTCGTCTTGTTTGTGAGGTGTCATTTGAGAGGAGACCCTGGGGAGTTCCCTGCGGGATCTCCAGCCAGAGCGGTCAAGCAGTTCAGCACCGACTGAGCACGCTGCTCTGTGAGGTTCGTTGTCTGTGCGACAGAATCCAACTCCATACCGAGAAAAGAGATCCTCTGCACAGGGGAGAGTTTGCTCTTTTCCCAGTTGACCTAAAGACCCAGCTGGCTGAGGTGTCTGACCACGAGGTCCCTGTGTTCGCAAAGCTGATCTCGAGAGCGTGCTAGTATGAGCCAGTCGTCAAGATAACTTTCGTGAAGACACGGGGGGACAGGGACAGCCTGATATGCTCGACCCCCGAACGCAAAGCGCAGGAACGGCCTGTGTCGAGGAAGAAACGAGACATGAAAGTACGCGTCCTTCAGGTCGATAGCTGCAAACCAATCTTGTGGACGGATGCATTCGAAAATGCGTTTCTGCGTGAGCATTTTGAACAGCAGTTTGAAAAGGCTCCGATTCAAAACTCGCAGGTCCAAGATCGGTCGTAACCCACCACCTTTCTTGGGTACAATGAAGTAGGGACTGTAATGCCCTGACCTCCTGGAGGGACTGGCTCTATCGCATCCTTCGCCTGTAGGACTGCGATCTCCGCACGCATGGGCATCGGTTGCTCTCTCTGTAGTGGAGTAGAGGGCCCAAGCGGGGGCAAAAGCAGGAGGACGCCCCCGGCGACGAGCAGACTGAGTCGGTGGGGTGGAGGCAGCAGCTGACCGCCGCGGCCTTAGTCTGCTTTTGTAAAGCCGAGAACTGCTGGGCAAAGCTATCAGCTGCGTCGCCGAAGAGGCCGGTCTGGGACACGGGGGAGTTGAGGAACCAGAGCTTGTCGGTCTCCCGCATGTCGGCCAGACACAGCCAGAGATGGCGTTCCTGGACCACAAGAGTGGACATCGCACGACCCTCTGACCGGGCGGTAACGTTCGTCGCTCAAAGCGCAAGGTCCTTCGCGGCACGAAGTTCCTCGAGAACTTGTGGATTTTGACCACCCTCGTGCAGTTCCTTCAGTGCTTTGGCCTGATGGACCTGCAGCAACGCCATAGCGTGCATGGCAGAGGCAGCTTCCCCACAAGCTCTGTAAGCCTTGCTGGTTAGGTCCGACGAGTACTTACAGGCCCGGGAAGGAAGATACGGTTCTCCGCGCCAAGTGGAGTTAGGGCACAGTTGCATGGCAATGGCCCGTTCCACTGGAGGGATACGCGTGTATCCCTTAGCTGCCCCACCATCAAGGGTGGTGAGGGAGGTGGAGCCACCGGAACGGTTTCTGGCAGTATAAGGTGCCGCCCACGTCCCCGTGAGCTCCTCATGCACCTCCGGGAAGAAAGGCACTGGGGTGGGTTGCTGAGAACCAGCACGCGCCACCCTGAGATACCAATCGTCCAACCTCGAGGGTTCGGGACACGGGTTCTACACGAGCCCAACCCTGTTGGCGGCCCGGGAAAGCATGGCCATTATCTCCGGGTCCGACTCGGGCACCGCTGGCACACCCGAAGGAGGCAGCGGGTCCGAGCCGTCGTCCGCAGAGACTTCTGACCCACCCTCCGATGCAGCGAACGTCATCTGGTCGTCGCGGGTAGCACCAAAATGAACAACTGGTACACACCTCGAGGATGGTCCAGCACGTCCATCCGGTAGCTCAACTGGCTGCGGAGCATGGAAGGGGTGAGGGTAACCAGAGGGTAGGTTCCCTGAAGGAAGCGCACTCACCGTAATCCTCAGGTCACCTGTATCACTGCCCATAGCAACCCTCTGGGGAGGATTGGAACGAGGCAGGGGCACAGGGACTCCACCCCTTTGCAGGAACAAGAGTCTCGACCTCAGCTCCGAGATGGTCATATTCCCACAATGGGTACATGACTCATCCACGAACGCTGCTTGAGCGTGTTCGAAGCCCAGACACACGAGGCAGCGAGCGTGAACATGCCGTGACTCCAGGTAACAACCACATCCAGAAACACACAGATAGAACGTCATCTTTTTTCTTTTTTAAAAAGACAAACTATCCGTGTATGCTCTTTTAGGGACTGCTCTCACAAGTGCTGAGGCACACAGGGGAACAGCCGCGCGAACACAGGCAGGAATGTGCACCCTCTCTGTGCGCACTCTCTCACTACCGTTACCGGCTGTGAGAACAGCCTTCGACCGCTCGTTATAAGGCGCACCTTACCAGCTGTTAAAACAGCTTTTTTATTGCTCTGAGAGAGAGAAGGCTGTTCACGCTGAAGCGCAGCCACACCCTCACCAAAAGAGAAGCAGTCAGGAAAGAAGGCTTGTAATTCTAGTAGCAGCATCGAAGTGTTGGCTCCGAAGCGAAAAACTGAAGTGCAATCCACCAGCTGCTCGTTTATACCCGCGCTAACAAGGGCGCGCAGCTGATGCAAATGATTGCACGCCAATGTGTATTGGCTTGTTTTAGTTTCACTCGAAGTAGATTGCCTCTCTAACGAGATTCCTATTGGTTGGTCACGACCTACGTTGTAGTGACCGACTGATAGGGAACCAGGCGCTGTTTGACAGGCTTTTAGTGCCTGTTGTGCGCTTCGGGTTTACACGCTCAGAAAAGCGCATATTAGAACATCGCAAAAACCCACAAATAAAAATTTGTGCAAATAATAAACTTTTGTGAACTCTACCTTTGTGTTAACATGTGATGTGAATGTACGTTGCGTTCTTCAAAAGCAGATCAGGACTTTTTTGAATTTGAAGATCAAGGTAAATTGTACTTAATTTGTCTTCTGGGAAACATTTAAGTATCTTCTGTTGCTTCTGAAAGCTAGTACAAAATGGGAAAAAAGTTATATTTAAACAGAATGAGTAAAACATCTTTATCCCGTTCAAAAGATTTCACCCCCCGGCACTTAATGCCTCGTGTTTCCTTCTGGAGCATCATTGAATGTTTAAACCTTTTTTAATAGTTGTGTTTGAGTCCCTCAGTTGTCCTCAGTGTGAAAAGATGGATCTAAAAATCATACAGTCACTGCTGGAAAAGATTCAAATATGCAAAAGATGCTGAATTTTTCTAAAGAACACTGGGAAGTTTAACTCCTCAGGACAAACAAGGGCATGGCACGCCGTTTTTAGCTTACATTGTACCCAGCCTTACTCAGCGTACTTGTATTTTTACTAGTAAGAATTCAATTAGAGAGCTCTCTAATTCAATTCTTACTAATAACAATTAAAATTAGAGAGCTCTCCAATTCTTACTAGTAAAAATGCAATTGCAGAGCTCTCTAATTGCATTCTTACTAGTAACAATTCCAATTAGAGAGCTCTACAAATTAATTTTTACTAGTCATATGTCTCCATAGACTTCCATTCATTTTTAATTACAGAGCTCTCTAATTAAATTGTTACTGGTAAGAATTACAATTAGAGAGCTCTACAATTAGAGAGCTCTACAATTCAATTGTTACTAGTAAGAATTAAAATTAGAGAGCTCTCTAATTCAATTCTTACTAGTAAAAAAACTAATTAAAGATATGTATAATTGCAGAGCTCTGTAATTGAATTAAAGAGCTCTGCAATTGCATTCTTACTAGTAAGAATTGGATTAGAGAGCTCTCTAATTGTAATTCTTACTAGTCATAATTGAATAACAATTGAATTGTAGAGCTCTCTAATTGTAATTCTTACTAGTCACAATTGAATTAGAGAGCTCTGTAATTAAAAATGAATGTAAGTCAATGGAGACATATGACTAGTAAAAATTAATTTGTAGAGCTCTCTAATTAGAATTGTTACTAGTAAGAATTGAATTAGAGAGCTCTGCAATTGTAATTCATAATAGTAATAATTGAATAAGAGAGCTCTCTAATTGTATTGTTACTAGTAATAATTAAATTAGAGAGCTCTCTAATTAGAATTGCTACTAGTAAGAATTGAATTGTAGAGCTCTCTAATTCAATTCTTACTTGTAAAAATGCTATTACGACGAGTAAAGCAGAGTAAAATTTAAGCTAAAACGGCTTGCCATACAAGGGACTCAAGAACAACCATCACAAAAAAAAAGTGGGTTGTGGATCATCCAGGCAACGACACAGAACTAAAAATCAAGGGTACACATTTTTGAACGGGGTCATTTTTTATAATTTCAGCTATTTTTTGTCTTGTGGACTATATGTAAACATATTTCATGTCAAATATCTTATTCAGGACAGTACTAAATAAAAAATAACATGTATTTTGTATGATCCCTCTTATTTTGTTAAAATTATTCACATTTTCTGCAAGAGGTTCACAAACTTAAGCAGGTTTGTTGTGCTTGTTTGCAGGGCTGCACAATTTGGCCCAACATTTTGTGCTTGCATATTAATATGACTAATAATAATTATGATTTTTATTATTGCTAAATAAAAATATTAAACAAAATAAGAAATATTTATATTGTCATAAAACTTTCATTATTATAAATAAAAATGGAGTATTTAAGAATAAATATAACAGTATAATAAGTATAAAATAATAATAATGATAATAATAATACACTTTATTTTACAGAAAACATATTTTACGAAAAACTAAGCCAAATCGCGATTTCGGTTAAATTTCTATTAATCGTGCAGCCCTATACGGATCCGTTATATTGGCACCCGTTCTTAAATGTTTATGTTAATTTAAGACATAACCGACTTTGTTTACGTGGATACTAGTCAAGATGGACACCATCTAGAGGAGTTTGTTTTCAAGCACTCTCAAGTCACTAGTACATGTGCTTTTATACGCGTGCTGTATATCCTGGGCGGATATAAAAACTGGGCTGCACGCAGAACCGGAAAATTACGTCACACGGACAGTGCGCGGACCGTCACGGAACGCGGATGGCTAAAGTATACTTTGAGCTTAAATCAGGCATTAATTCTCTTTCGCTGCATCTTGTGCTTGAATGGCTTAAAATAAATATCCTACACTTAAATGTTTAAACTGACAAGACTTAAAAAAACATGAAAATGATAAACTTTCTGGAGGAAGCAGGATGGCCAGATTAGGGCCCTATGATTTACGTGATGCGGAAAACGCGGACGGAATCACGGAATTTACACATGAAAACGGAATTTGCATATATTTTGTTGACATATTAAATAAACATTTTTTTTTTACTTCCTTCTCATTTTTCAGTTTAAAACAACAAATTGGCCTACCTAAACCGTGGCCAAATGGCATTGATAAACATGTTGCATAGTAACCATACGACCTCACGTTCACGCGTAGGGAAAAAAATGTCGAAGCGAGTGGCTCCTGATAAGCTAACAGTGGCTGCGTTTGTGGTAGATGCGCCCATTTGTATACTGTAACGTGCTGATCTAACCAGCGGTCTCATAAAACGTTAAAAAATGAAAACGTCTGGGAGAATGAGTAGAGCAGGCGATCTGAATAAAAGTGATGATGCAAAAAAGAGCACTATTCGGTACGGTTTTCTGTGCGCACACACCCAACCCGAAGCGTGCAGCCATGCACAATAGACCTACAGCGCGAGAGTACTGAATTGAGCTCTCTTTCGTGTCTAAATAGACAAATACACACAACATTGTCTAAATGTCCGTTTTGGAGAGTATTCACGTAAACTATGTCGGTTATGTCTTGTGAGTGTATCGGATGTGCATCAGTGCAATTGGATCCGCATGTCATTGGACATGATCCCACGTTTTAAAGTGACAGTGGGTAATAAACGTAATGCGGTCCATGTCCTTAATATTGATCAAGCAACAAAAGAAAAAGAGAGTAGCATTCACTGTTTGTTAATAGCTTTAAGGATTAATTATATTAAATTCATACAAATAAATATGTCTGCTTGAAAGAATAAATGATGTATGCAAGTAGTTATAAAGATTTTTTTACTTTAGGAAAAGTGGTTTTAATGTAATTGTGTTGGCTTTCTGTCAGGCACATATCGTTGTTTCAATGTTCAATGTTTCTGTCCCCCTGCAGCATGTCTGCATTTAATCTTTAATTTAATATTCATCAATCCTACCTTGTAACTGTTACCTTCATGTTACTGTTATTTTTTGGCCAGAGATTTGTTGAAGGTTTGGCTGAATTTTGGAGAATTTTGAATGTGCTTTGCTGAATATATTAACAGTTTAAATAAAAAAGCTGAATTGTGAGTTTGTGTAACTGAATTTTTAACGGTCAATACTGCTTAGAAGTTAAAAGAAAACAAACAAATCCGAAAAATCCGAAAGAGCTAAAAATAAATTTAAAAAAACAGAATTCGAAAAAAAAACGGAATTTGAGAAAAAATAAAACGGATTTCATAGGGCCCTACCAGATTCTTCAGACAGGCAATTATAGTTTTAAGGGGGCTGAGACGACAGACAATGGCCTAGAACCACCCCTGGCAGCAACTGTAAAAAAAAATGTGAGCGTATGAGTGTGTTAATTTCTGGTTTGTAGAATAGGATTTGTGCGCTTCCAGTGAAGAATTTAAGAAGGTGTAACTATTGTGCAATGTTTGTTGGAGAGGAAAAAAAACTCCTCTTTGCAACTCCTAAAAAATGTTTCTCTGTGACTTCAAATTTATTGATACACATGTGTGGCTATTCTCTACAACTACACATTCTTATTTAGACATTTTTTTTAATTACATTTATCTCACCTAAATGTTTGCTCACTCATTGTATTTATGTTTTAACAATGGGGTAATTTTGTTGCTCAAGACTTTGCACAACACAAGAAAACTTGATTTCAATCTTTGAATTAACTTTAAAAAGTAGCACTAATTAATACAATAGAAGAAAGATGCAAATGAAATAGAGTAAATGTAAAATAGTGCTGTCATCTGTGCCTTGCGCCATCTGCAAGCACAGATGACATAGATGACATTGTGTCATCTGACACAATGGAAAATCAGAGAAATATGTTGACTACATCAACGCAATGCGCAGAGAAAACCATCTCTCAGAGAGAGTACGAGTACTGAATATTTTGAAATAGCTTGAATGTTTAAATTGGTAACACTGAAAAAGACGTGCAAATGCTAAACTTTTGTGACAAATATAACACTGGCTCGATTGTGCAAGAGAAACGCGAGAACCTAGGATCGCTGCCCTGCAGCGCGCTTGACGCCTGCCTTGTGCACCGCTAAATCACTCCCGCTGTTTGACGCATGTTGCTTTTTCAAATGCACGTTATAAGTGACTCAAACTCGATGTGCTTCCAGAGATGGAGCAGTATTTGCGGATCACAGAACCGCTCTTATTTTATTTAATAAAAATCAGAAAAATAAATTGCAGCCTTTGCAATTTCATCACGATTTCGGTTTAATTTCAATGAATCGTGCAGCCTTAGTGAACAGCGTTCACTTCAGAGACTGAAGCGGAAGAGAAATTGTAAAAAAAAATTGGGGGGGGGGGGGTTGCACACAAAAAGTATTCTCGTCGCTTCATTAAATTAAAGTTGAACCAATGTAGACACATGGACTATTTTAAATGTCTTTACTACCTTTCTGGAGGGGCGTTTCCTCTGAGGAGGCAAGGGAGGCAGTCTGCTCAAAAATACTGGATGAGAAAATAATCGATATTACAAAAAATAAAGCAACGCAAATATGTGACATTAAAACGTGTAAAAGTCAGTCGTTTTATAAAGAACCAGTGTCCAACAGCGACAACCACAGGTGAAGTTACAGCGGGAGGCTTGCAGCCTCTGCCCCATTGACTTAAAACAGACACTCTAACGCATGCGGTGGGTTTAGTGTAGCCTGGTCCCACCAGACTCTCGTACATTTCATTTGTACATAGAGTCTGGCACCGCTCCATTGACAAGCGTTAACTTCCTTGTAGGCGGGAACTCTATTGAAGTCTAAAACTATTGGATCTGCCCAGAGTCAATCTGGATCTGCCATAACCATTCGCTAACGTTTGCTTGTGACGTATGCCTAGCGTTAGCCTAAGCCAACTCATTCACCACTAATGGAGCGAGCTGGAAAATCAAACTTTTCCCAAACTCCGTGGGGAGGAGGGCCACAACATCATGGCCACCAACAAAACTAAGCAACGATTGTTCTTGCTCCGGCTTTAACTTCTTGATATTCGGCAGCGTTGCCACAACGGACCGAATGGCTTCGCTCGCATCTTTCTCTGGTGCCATTACAGAACTACAACTCAAAATAACGCACGACATCAACGTCATCGTTCTCAGCCACTCCCTCTGTTCGCTGATTGGCCCGGTAAAAAATTGATTGGAAAAAACCAAAGACTACAGCACAATGCCAGACCTAGTACTGAAGGACAATTAAAATTGAGCGGAAGTACGTAGGAGGGCGGAGCCAGGCTAGGTTTAGTGAGGGGTAATTGAGAATAAATGGGGGAAAGTCACATGAAATTATTGAGAATGGGGCTATGATGTCTAAAATTGTGCTACTTCAGAACATATGAACCCCCATAATGTTGCTGACTTGAAACATTTGACGCTACGAATGTTGTTGTAGACTAAAGAACAACTTATGTCAAAAAAACTGCAACTATGATACAAAAATAAATAACATATTGGCCTAGTTTAATTAGGACATTTAAGTAGCTTTTATAAACGTTCATTAGAAGAAAAACAACATTACTGGAGACAAAACAGTGGCACTGACATATTTTAAGGGTGTACTCACACTAGCCAGTTTGAACCGTGCCCGAGTAGGTTTGACCACCAAAGCGCGGTTCGTTTGACTAGTGTGAGTGCTCCGAACCGTGCCCGGGCGCGGCTCGATTAGCCGGCCCTGGCCCGCTTGGAAGAGGTGGGCCAGAGCACGGTTCAGTTGGACTCGGGCGCTGTTCGCATGCAGTTTGAGCGCTAACCGGACACGTGATGTACGGGGACTGTAGTCCGTAATCAAAGCAGCAAAGTCCTTGCTGCACTTCAGCTAGTACCTTGCAAACCTCCTCATACGAGCAGCACGATTACGTGAAATTTTTCGCGCCACTAATGCGACACATCTGTTTAACAACAGGCTGTGAGAGGGCTGTGGACCACCGTGGACCAAACGACACAAAATTATCCACAAAGAAAACAGAGCGATGGACTCCATTGTGTTCTGAGAGCGCCGCTCTTCTTGTTTATCCTGAAATTGTCGCACCATAATGACGTAAGCGTGCTCCGGCACGAATGCTGAAACCCTATGTGAGTGCAGGCCAGAGGGGGAGTTGGGAGGGGGGACAATCGTACTCTGGCCCGGTTCATGGCAACCGTGCCTAGTGTGAGTACACCAAACCCCACTGCAAGCTGCTTTCAGTTAAAACAGCTCAAACATGGATTTTAGTCTAGCAAGGTTTAGGCTATGCTTTGTCTGAAACCGTGGATTATATTACAGAATATTATATTATTTCCAACCATATTATAAGTTTGTAAACCATTAACATACCATAGGGCACAGTAATTGTATCACATTGTAACCACATAATAGTAAAATTGTAGTGAATGATTTCCATATTTATATAATATAACATATTGATCACATAAGTAATTCAAATAATACTATGGCATTACTATGGTCCGTGTCTAAAACACGGAACTATCATGATACTCTACTCAGCAGCATTGGGTCTGTAATGCATAATCTATAATGATCTACACGGGTGAAACGATTGTTTTAAGTAAATAGGGAAATGTGTGCTGTACCGGATCCGTCCTCAGCTCGGAGCCGCTCGGAGCCAGCGGCTATGCCAAAGTGAGATGAGTCTGCGTCCGGGCTGCTGCTCAGCATCGCCGCCATCTTCAGAACTCGCACACAAGAATTGACCCAATACCAGTAAAGCACAAAGACTCTCTCAACAATACATCAGGACCCCGTCGAATTAAAACAGTTCAGCCCCAGTCAAAATAGACCGCGAACAAATAAAGTTAAGTGGAAAACTGTACAACAATGGAGATTTAGGCTAACAGATAAGTATGCACTGACGTCATCTTCTTCTTCTGTTTTTTGGCGCATTATATCCTGTCTGCATATCGCCACCTACTTGCAAGTGGTAGCCTATCACCATGCAGTAGTATGTTCCTGCACAACCGGAGGCTGCAGTTTCAGGACCCCAGTTTTAGGACCGCGGCTTCAGGACCCTAGTTTTTTGTGACAGCGCCACCTAACGAACTGGATGATATAGCGGCGGCAGCGGTTTCAGGACGAAGTTCTAGGATCCAGGTGATCATTAAAAAAACAATTGTGATGCATTTAATTGGAAAGTTAACGTAGTGAGCGAGAGAGCTGTCTGTCTGTCTATCATTTTTGATCTATATTATTCTGTCTATCTGTCTGTCTATCATTTTTGATCTATCTATCTATCTATCTATCTATCTATCTATCTATCTATCTATCTATCTATCTATCTATCTATCTCACTATCTCAAAATAAGAATCCTCAAATTCATAAATATGCTTTGGCTTCACATTCAGAAAAGCATTTAAAAAAAATCCTAGTTTCCACAGCCCAATTTCACCTCAGCTGGACCAGATTTCCCAACAAGACAGATCAATAGATAGATTAGGGTTGCCAACTATCTGAATTGGGGGGGTTGACATACCCTCACGGAAGAAAATTTTGAAAAATAACCCCTGAAATTCATACCTTATAGCATATTATTAAGCAACTTATTAGGCCTATATATTTATAGAATAGCAAAGTAGGCTTAATCAATATACAAGACTTAACCACATAAATATATAAAGGCTATCATGATCATTTTGCCAACAATGAACCATGGATTTGTTTAGTTTATGTTACATTATATTTTTAACATGAACAAATACAACATATAACATTCAAAACTCGTCAGCTTAGACTGCATTTGAAGAAAAAATAAACAACAGTTTTCTGTAGCCTTGTGCGAACTTATTCAATAGAATTAGACTTCTAGAATGTTCTTTCCAGTGCAAAAAATAAAATTTTCAATTTAGTCGTTTTCTTATCATAGCCTACAAATGTCTTCGGAAACTACTTTTCCTCGATTTACTGAAGCCTGTATGTAAAACGCATTTGTAGCTGCACAGCCGTGTATATATCTATGCTGCATATATATATATCTGGCTGAGTGGATGCAGAAGATCCGGAGAGATGACTTCAACCCGAACAAAAACACCCGGGTCTGTAGTCGGCATTTTAAGCAAACTGATTTGAATGTGACTGCCGGGGGATTGAGGAGGCTGAAGAAGGGAGCGTACCGGTTTACTTTTCATGGAATGGGTACAAACTACCTGCACCCAGACCGAGCGTCTGGGAAAGGCGTCTGCGGGCCGAGAGTCCTGCACCAGAGTCAGACTCGGACTCGGAGATGGAGACCGAAATGGCTCCAGATCACGACTACTGTGTAGTCCCTCAAACGGGAGCAAGGGCGAGTAATTTGGGAGAGGCGGTATTAACATTAAGTGACATGGGCATCTGACGCGCAGATGCCAATGGCACATGTCACTATGCGTATTGGCACATCCGGTGGCACATCCGGTCTCCATTGGCATGTGCCAGTGGATAGTGACATGTGTCACTGACATTATTGGCATGTGCCAGTGGATAGTGACATGTCACTGACATTATTGGCATGTACCAGTGGATAGTGACATGTGTCACTGACATTATTGGCATGTGCCAGTGGATAGTGACATGACACAGACATTATCGCGACACACTGACACTGTCGCGGAACTGTTTGCCGTCTTGTGACAGTAGTGACTGACAAATGAGCTGACCTGAGCAGCTATACTGACGTAATTGTGAAACAAACGCCTATATAAATTGCCTATTTTAGTGATGTTTTTTAAATAAATTAAATGTTTTAAAGTTTTTTTTTTCCTCAAACATGTCAGTTTGTGACACATCATTAGCCTATGAGTGGCATATAAGCCACTGAATGTTAAAAAATTTAATGCCAGTGTTGTTGATCACGCAAACTGCCCATCCTAGGAAACACAACGAATAAATCAGAGGTTACTATGAATAGCGCATGAACAGTCGCATCCGTTAGGCTACTCAACTGTAACCTTTAATTTTGCATGATGCTGCATGCACGCCAGTAGGTGTCAGTGTCCACACTGGCCAGCACAAAATAAACTAAAACTTAGGACAGTTGAGGAACATCTACGGACTACGGGTGGTGTATTTGTCGTTTGTATGAGTAGCAACTAGCAAGTACAGTAAGAAGGTAGCGACAAAAAAACGAGTTGGCTAATCAGAGTCTGATGTCGATATAAGTAAACTACAGATAATGAACGGTTTACTACTTTCGGTCAAACATGAACGGTAAGTCAAGCGGTTTCTTCGTCGAGGATGGATAACGTTAGATGATTAGGCTACGTTAACTTTAGTCAATGTAGTGTAAAACATCGAGGTAAAAATTCCCGAAAAACGAATACCCTTAAATATAAATAACTTAGAATGATGTAGATTTCATTGATTATTATATATGTATGACGTTAATATGTAGTGTTATAGCTCTAGTATAAAAGCATATAGGCCTACTCTGTCATATCGTAAAATGTTATATTCGCATACCACTACAATTTATAAACTATTAACTTAGGCCTATAAAATTGTTATTATAAAGTATTATATGATAAAATATGAATAGATTAACGCAATTGTATATTAGGTGCGTATTGTATTGTATATAATATATTTTTGTCCCTAAAGGTCTTCAAACATTCGAAGACCGTATTAGTTTAATTAAGGCCAATGAAGGAAACAATTGCCAGCTATGCAGACAGGCTGTGGTTGGGTCAGAAGAGCACCTGGAAAAAAAGCATTTTCAATATGCTGTGCACTTTAAAGATGGTGATTTTGGTGAGCATATATTGGTTTTGTAACATATTTTATTCACTAAACCATTAGTTTCATTATACACTACTATTTTCTTTATGTGCTTCCTAACAGTTCTGTTCACTGTACCATGCTTTTGTGACAAAATTGACAAATTAAAAAGAAGTCACTGGCATTGCTTTAAGTGTGACAGGATTTTACAAAGGCGAAATGCATTTGAAGATCATCTGCAGAAACATGGTAGGAATGAATTATTATATTACATGATTATTAATCATGCTATTGCCAAACACATAACCTATTAAAATTACTGTTGTCCCTGACTTAATATACTTGTTTTGCAGGTTGCATGGTAACACCATTCAAAGACCTGCAAAAGAAAAGTATGAATTTGTTAATTTTATATTTGCATAGTTATAATTTTCTGTTGATATTTCAAGCCTACGACACTTAATGTTTTCAGTCATTTCAATAGCATTTCATTTAATTTCATTTCAATGGGATTTAGTCTTGGTCTACAGTATGTGTACATAACATGGTCCATACCTATTAATTAAGCCTGGTACATAACAACATATGACATACTAATCAAACTCACTCGCTAATTCTGAAATTGCCACTGTTATTTATTTACATTTTTAGGTGAGCCAAAGAAAAATGAAAATGCAGCGAGTGCTCCTGTTAGTGAGCAGAGCTTTATGTGTTGCCACTGCTCATCCTCTTTTACTACAGCAGGGAGTCTTCGTAGACATGAAAATGAGTTTCATGCAAAAACCGATCCTGTTTACTGTGTTGATGTGCAGCAAGGTGTCTTCATCACAGCCAAAAATAGTAGAGGCCAAAGAGTCCCAATACATATGCAGAAAAGCACCACCTCTCAAGTCATTGCCTGTGAAGTAGCAGAGTTCCGGGAGTTCATGACTCTGGCTAAACTTAGTGGAAAGCCTGGTGCAGAGTGTGAGCATTTAATCAGAGTTTCTTCTGCTCCACCATACATTCCTCCTGAGCCTGTTAGAGAAGAAACTTTGAAGACGATGCAGGAAAAAGGACTGATGTCCACCACCAGAATGACGGAGTGCACTGAACTTAACAGTTTAGCGTCATCAGAGGGAATCTGCTCTGTTTTTCCTATTTTCTTTGAGAAACATGGATATTCTGGCCGATTTGTTTACTTTTCCATTTATTCAGGAAAGAAAGAAAGAAACACTCTTGTCTTTGGGCGGACAAGAGTGTCCTTTGACAAATTGTTGGGGGACTGGTATTGCCTTTGTAAAAGCACAAAGAAACAGTATCGATGCGTCCATATCTATATGGCAAAGTGGTGGCTCTTCCAAGAAAGAGAAGATTTATTAATTGAGTCTTCCAGAGCAGACAGTAACTTGTCAGGGGACCCCTCTGAAAATGAAGAGATTGAACTTGGTGTTGAAGGTGAAGGACTAAAGAAGCACCAATTAGTTGCAATGACCAACTATCTCTGGGAAAACAAAAGAATACCAGAAATGTTGCCACAGAAATTAAGGACTCAGGCAAGTCAGGTCCCGATAAGGTTTGAGCCCACAGAGGAAACATGTCCTTATTGCCCTGGGCCCACCCCACCAGGTCTTACAGAACCAGTGGTTGCAACAAAGAATGCGTCAGTCTACGACATAGATTCAGTGAAGAAAGGTTTGTACATTCAATTAAAAATGAAAACATTTGCAAATGTGTGATAATGCCACAGTAAAGTATGTTTTTTTTGTTCTGTCTTCTAATAAAGGTGTTACAGTGTGTGTTAAATACTGCCTGGCCTACAAGACACCAGTCAGGTTTCAAGAATACACTTCAGGTTTTCATAATTTCAACAATAGTATTATTTTGACAACTCGTCTATGTGCAATGATGACATCTGCCCTAAAGGTAAGAAAAAGTTATTTGTAATCCATATGAACAGCATGTCAAATTGATTTTAATGTATGTATTTTAAGGTATATTTTTTTAATTACCACACTTTTAAGACAAACACGGCCATTGGGCGATTTCTGTCAATGATGGAGGACCTTCTTCAAGTTACAATTCACCACAACACCCTGAGGAAAGCAATTTTTCATTTCTGGGCAATGAAAAGATATAGCTATGACTTTTCCTGTATTCGCTGTGGCCATGAACCACCTATCCTAATTGCTGATGGTAATTGGAAGGTGGCATTTGATTTACCTGGTAAGCTATTTATAGAAATTACAGTGTAATAATAATATATAAATAACAGTTATTTATGATTGGTGTAGCGAATTTATGACATAATTTTGCCACTAGTCAATCTCCTGAAGAGACCATGTACTCAGAATGTACAACCAAGTGACCTTAGAGTTGATGTTGATGAGAGATGGTCATCATTGGAAAAGGAATTAATTTGTGTTGGTTTCAGTAATGGTAAGAACTAAACTAACAAACATTGATTTATGTGATCACATGGATTGTCATTTAAATACTACATAATTGCTAAGATAGATAATTTGTCCTTTCCCCCTACATCACACATAGAAACAAAGGAGAGAATCCCTTTCTCCAGTGAACTGTCCTACTCATCTTTTGCCCCTTGGCTTGGATCCTCCTGAAGAGCTGGAAAAGTTTTAACAAAAACAGAGATCCTCAAAGGGTTTTCAGATCGTCTAAGTGACAAGTCACCTCCTGTGGACTCGCATGCTGTTGAGGACACAGTACTAAAATTGCTTGAATCCAAAAAGGTATTACTATGCCATAATTCTTACTTATAAACACATTTTATTTTGAAGCAAAAAACTAAATAGTTACATTTCTTTTTCAAGCCTTCCAAAAGTGAGCTGCTGGCAGCATGTGCACAACTTGGAGTATCTGTTGCTGGCTCTGCCTCAGATATCATTAATCGCTTGGAGGAGCTACTTCTATACAAAGACATTTACCCCAAAATGTTCATCAAACTACAGAAGACTGGAGGTATGGCAACCATGTACAGTTTTTCAATTGAGTTTGTTAGAAGAAATCTTTTAGCTTTTGTCTATTCTTTTTTTCAGGTGGTGTTCTCCATGTTGGCTGCCCACATGCAATTGTTTACGTTTGTTCACCTCTTTGGTGGCAAGAGTCAGCGAGGGACCACGTTGACACTCTTCTGAATTTAAAAACTCCACCGACTATCTACATTTCAGATGTAGCTGGACGTGTTGCACGACATGCTAACAATAGAACTCGACAGGCATTTTTCAGGCCTTTTGATGCCAGGCTGTGTGAGGCCACAGCTGAGAATGTGTCCAAGGCCTCAGCTAAGGAGCTTTTTGTCCATTTACCCTGGGTTAAAACCATGACTGAAGGTGGACGTGTCCAGAGTCAAGGTAATGAAGCCACTGAAGCACTTGACAAACCTCACCCTATCACAGAACGTCAGACTTTCATTGTATGACCGCTTTCATCAACGTAACCAAAAACAGGAAAAAGAGAAACTGAGAAGCCTTGATCTTGTCCCAGAGCTCCTTGGTCTCATAGTTAATGGCAGTTACTTCAATGGCAGAGCAACTCAACCGGGAACTTGCCAACTCTCGATACTTTCTTTGTCAGCTGAAAGATGTTCATTTTATGTTTGCACTTCGCTTGGTGTTCCATTTGCATAACTGTAAAGTGAATAAATCATTCATGGACAAAATGCTGAGACAGACACAAGGGGCAGCTGAAGTTGGCCTGGATGGCAGACTGGGTCTCTTCACTACATGTGAGATTGATAGAAATCTTATCTTAGTTTGTGCATTTAACCTTATAACTATCTTGCATAAACGTTGATCTAATCACTGTGAATTGTTACAGATAGAGGCACTGACTCAAGATTTCAAATTCCTGAACGGATCAAGGAAAAGAAGAAAGAATTAATCTCGGGTGAAGGACTACACTTTAACACATCACTTTTCCCCATCTTAAAGGAAAACAAGGTATCATCGCAAATATTTAGATTTGGTTTAGCACAAATTGATTTTCAATTACAAAATCATGCCATGTTGGAAATGTCATCATAATAATTGTGTTATCATTCTACATGCCATTATGTACCTGTAGGACAAGCTTTCTGAATTGTACTGCACTGTACAAAATCATACTTCAGTCCTTGTGCAAGTTGACAACTGTACAGCAACAGTTAAAGACCTACAGTCACTATATCCAGCACAATCCATTTTACCTGAATCAGAAGACATCCTACCCAACCAACCATGGCTGACTGATGAAGTATGTACTGTGTTTTTTGGGTTACATGGGTTTTAATGTAATCATGGTTTATGAGGACACTTCCTGTGTCTTGTGACTTTCTTTTTTTTATTCTAAAAATGCAGGAAGTTTTCTGTGATGAGTAGGTTTAGGGGTACGGTTAATGTAGGGGGAAAGAATATACATTTTGTAAAGTATAAAAACAATTAGTATGAAACATTAACACGTATTTATGTGTAATAGGCTGTCAATACTAGAGTAGCACAGCTTGCATCTACAACACCCAATGTAAGTACATATACTATTTTTCTAAGAGATGTAATAAAAAATACTTATTGAATTAATTATATACTGTATGTATAATATATATATATATATTAAAATATATATATTTTTTAAATGTAATAATTATTTATATTTATATTTTCTGCAAGTTTGTGATGCTCCCGACATTTACATTTATTTGCTGGTGGAGAGACTGGATCACTCAAACAAAAATATCCCCTCGAAATGTATCATGCTTGAAGGTATACTGTTCATGTACACGCAATCACACACACATATATATATATCGTGTGTGTGTGTGTGTGTGTGTGTGTGTGTGTGTGTGTGTGTGTGTGTGTGTGTGTGTGTGTGTGTGTGTGTGTGTGTGTGTGTGTGTGTGTGTGTGTGTGTGTGTGTGTGTGTGTGTGTGTGTGTGTGTGTGTAGATTGTTATGGACTGTTTTGTAATAGCAATTATTACACAGAATTTTTATTTTTATTTTGAAAAGAACCTTAAAGGAAGTGATACTGTGGTTTTTCCTCGATGTGTCAGTAAGAGTGAGAACCCTGAGTGGGAACCACTTCATTTTGTGGGTTAGTTGAAATAATTAGATTCTAAAAATTTATTTTAATATTCATTCTTTTTTTAATTCTATTTTTATGTACATCTTTTCCTTTTAATATCTTCAAACTCAAAGGTTTTCTGTGGTCAAAGTCATGAGATCCGGGTGTTTGATTCCATGGAGCTTTACAAAGATATACCAAAGAGTCATATGGAAATACTTTGGTAATGTATTTCTACCCTTTTTTTAAATATCTGTGCTGCAGCATTTTAGGTACATTTAACATTTACATTTATGCATTTGGCAGACATTTTTTATCCAGAGCGACTTACATTGCATTTCAAGGTTCACATTTACATTCTTATCAGTTCTTACTTTCCCTGGGAATCAAACCCAACGCTCTACTGTTTAAACTACAGGAAAGCTATACATATAAAGCACATTGACCATTCATTCAAACTGCATTAAAGATGTATTTTTTACTACTGTGAAGTAACCATGT
Source organism: Siphateles boraxobius (assembly GCF_051911475.1). Lineage (NCBI taxonomy): Eukaryota > Metazoa > Chordata > Actinopteri > Cypriniformes > Leuciscidae > Siphateles > Siphateles boraxobius. Next base: position 1,339,639 of record NW_027508745.1, on the reverse strand, counting down.
GTAATCTCTTAGTCATAAATGACTATATGGTATATTTCAGATTAATATAAAGGCAGGGTAATCTGAATGAACTTTCAATACAAATGATCAGTCTGGATGCACTTTCATATTACATTCAGATCAGCAGTGTGTAATAATGTTCTTGTCTGTGACTCTGTCTATGCATCTTTTTCTTCATCAGCGATGCCTTCAGTAACACATGGAAACTTGCTGATTGGATTATCTCTTATCCACCACAGTGGCTGCAGAGCAAGGGTGATGCAAACAACTGTGGAGTGTTTGTATGCACTGTAAGACATAAAGACTATAATAAATATGTATTTTTATATTTGTAGTTTCAAAATTTTTAGCTAGCTTTAAAGAACATTGTTTTTATTTCATCAGAAAAAGACTGGTAAAATGTTATGGTCTGACTAATTTAGAAAATACACAACTAATGTTTCATCTTTCATTTTTGTTCACCTTGAACAGATGGCAGAGATGGAGCTGAAGGGCTTCAGGTTGAGAAAAGAGACCATTGGTCTGTCACAAACACAATATCTACGAGAATATCATGCAACAGACTTAGTAAAAGATGTTGTTGTAGAGGTTGGTTGTCTTATTATTGTTTTAACTCAAAAAATGTTTCAGAATAATAATTTACAGGAACAGAACATTGTTATTATTTTTCATTATAGGAATCAATGAAAAAAACAGAAAAACCGATGGAGTGTATGGCAGGTGACTTGCGTGTGTGCTGTTTTCAGAAAGTGGGCAAAGGGTAGGCCTTGTTTGTTTTGACTTTTTACTGTATATTTTTTGGTGAATACACTTATTATACCATGTGTATCTTATTCACAGGCCATTGTATCCCAGTGTTGTCAAGACCTTGTGGGTACAGTGTGACATTTGTTTGGGCTGGCTACACACAGATTGTGCTGGAGTGAAAGAAGCAGATGTCAAAAAAGGCACTTTCAAATGTGGATGTGATTTGACACAACCATACACTTTTGATGAGTAAGTTTAAATAGAAAGCTTTTACTGTCATTAAGAAACATGGAGTTGGATCATGGTCTAGCCCATAATGACATTTTATTTTTATTTTCACTGAAAAGTTTGATCATGCTAGAAATAAATAAGAACAAAAGATACTCAACATTCAACATCAAAATATTATGGTACTTCAATTCATGTTTCATAATCAGTATAAAGCTACATAAACTTTGATTTAGCTAACCACTTATTAACAACCTTTTGTGGTGCCACAGGTTCATTGTCATATTCTGAATAATCAGCAACTATTCTATAGCCTGTTTTTTTTGTTCTATGCTATGTCATAACCTGATGTTGATGACATCTACATTATTGTTTATGTGTAGCACTCGGAAGGCTCTGAGACTTGGAGTTGAAAACATAATCTCAGATCAAGACATAAAAGTGAGTACTATAAAATCACAATTAACATTTCTTGCCATATATATATATATACACACACACACCATTTTAACATAATTCTGTTCCAACAGGCTTTACATGAAGCTTTTCACAATGGAGACATCAAATCCTGTCGGTTTTACCTGTGGAAACATCCAGAGACATCACTGAAATTCAAGCAGCACTTAAAGCCAAAGCAGTGCCATTTCAGGGAAAGTGATGTGAGGAATCTTATTGTTTTAAGCGTTTCACATTTTACTTGCAGTATATGTTATTGTTATATTACAACAAGTTCCTTATTATCCTAAATGATTCAATATTATCATATTTAATAGCTGATTAAACTTGCTGACAAAATAAAGAGAGCAGTGGATGCAGATGAGGATCTTGAAAACCTGAACTACATATTTGATGTTATGATTCCAGAAGTATGTGGTAATTATCTTAATGATTGAGGTTGATTTGTGTTATTTGTTGTTTGATGAAAAACTACTTTTTTCTTCTTCTTTTTAAGGTGACCATACTTCTTCTACAAAGATTGGAGAAGATTTGCCGCTATGCGGTTGAAGTTGTTATGGCCTCTGGCATAGTTAAGTTAGAATAATTTGAAGTATGCTAATGCATCAACTGCATTTATTAAAAGGGGGAAAAAAGCCATTACTTTAACTTACATATTTGTCGAGTCTCTTTTCTGTCTCTGCTTACTGAAAAAGGTGTATGCATTTTAAAAGCTACCATTGACTAAACATTGGGGATTAGTCTACAATAACAACAAATTCATTTAATATACATTCCTTCTGGATATGCCCACATGTTTTGTTCAAATATTTGACTTGCTGTATCCACATTATAATAGATATCCAGTTTAATATAGGATGTATATTAAAGATGTATACTACTCTGCATTGTGAAAAGCCCTGTCAAGGTCAAGGTTCATAATTAATTTAACAATGGTATGTGTCACTTTACAATGGTTTGGGGCATTTTATCTCATACTATTTTACAATTATTTGAAATACCTGATTGTTAAGTGTCAATTTGTGGTGCACAAACAACATACTCCTGCTTGTAAGTACCACTTTAATAAGAACATTTTACTAAAATAGCTAAATAGTTTCTACTGTATATTCTTGTATAGTTACAAATGACACAGCTGAACTGTCGGTCCTATATGCAAATAGAGATAAATGTGTTATCATAACAACTGTATACAATATGTAGGTAAATTCATTGTCTAAATGATAAAAAAGAACCATAGTAAATATAAATGCATACAAGGGACCACGACATTAAAAATATGGCGAAGCCCAATGTTTGTAAAAATTAAGACCGAGATGTAATGTCTGAAAGCATCGTATTATTAATCAAATGTTCTGCCGTTCATCACACCATACATAACAGATAGCAGCATGTGTCATTAGAGGTGTCACGTCATACAGCAATATGTTCCGCAACAATGTCAGTGGCACATGACGCAGTCGTCTGGTGCATGTGGTTTTCATTGGCATGTGTCAGTGGATAATAGCTTGTGCCAATAAAACTTGTGACATGTGTCAGTGGATAATGTCATGTGCCAATAAACCTTGTGACGTGTCAGTGGATAGTGGCATGTGCCAATAAGTGACATGTTGATGGATTGCTTCATGTGCCAATGACATTGTAGCGTTACATGTCGCCGTATGTTATGAACTTATCACACTCCAGTAGCGTAGCCGAATTATGTAGATGTGATGATATGACATCTACAGAAAGAATGCATGTTCATATTTATAAAAATTGGTTTATTTCTTATTACATAATTCCTTAAATGTATTTGTAAAATATTAAAGCCAGATGAGTATAAGCAAAAACAAAGTAATCAGAGTCTGTCTGATATCAATATAAATAATTAGTAAATAATTTACTTACATAAATTATAGCTCAATAATATTAATATATTATATATTATATAAATTATCCACTAATTATTAATATCGACATCAGACTCTGATTACTCGTTTTTTTTATTTAATTTTTGCTACTGTCTTACTGTACTTGCTACTCAAACAAATGACAAATACACCGCCCGTAGATGTTCCTCAACTGTCACCACGTTACTTTGATAAAAAAACAACAACTTTAAAATGTTTACTTTATTTAAAAAACATCACTAAAATAGGCAATTTATATAGGCGTTTGTTTCACAATTACGTCAGTATAGCTGCTCAGGTCAGCTCATTTGTCAGTCACTACTGTCACAAGACGGCAAACAGTTCCGCGACAGTGTCAGTGTGTCGCGATAATGTCTGTGTCATGTCACTATCCACTGGCACATGCCAATAATGTCAGTGACACATGTCACTATCCACTGGCACATGCCAATAATGTCAGTGACACATGTCACTATCCACTGGCACATGCCAATAATGTCAGTGACATGTCACTATCCACTGGCACATGCCAATAATGTCAGTGACACATGTCACTATCCACTGGCACATGCCAATAATGTCAGTGACACATGTCACTATCCACTGGCACATGCCAATGGAGACCGAATGTGCCACCGGATGTGCCAATACGCATAGTGACATGTGCCATTGGCATCTGCGCGTCAGATACCCATGTCACTTAATGTTAAAACTGCTACTGTAATTTGGCAGACGAGAATGAAGCTATGAATCTATCTTTCTTTCTTTCTAACTAATCTATCTTTCTTGCTTACTAATCTATCTTTCCTTCTTTCTAACTAATCTATCTATCTTTCTTTCTTTCTAACTAATCCATCTTTCTTTCTAACTAATCTATCTTTCTTTTTTTCTAACTAATCCATCTTTCTTTCAAACTAATCTATCTTTCTTTCTTTCTAACTAATCTCTTTCTTTCTAACTAATCTATCTTTCTTTCTAACTAATCTTTCTTTCTTTCTAACTAATCTATCTTTCTTTCTAACTAATCTATCTTTCTTTCCTTCTAACTAATCTATCTTTCTTTCTTTCTAACTAATCTATCTTTCTTTCTTTCTAACTAATCTATCTATCTTTGTTTCTAACTAAACTTTCTTTCTAACTAATCTATCTATCTTTCTTTGTTTCTAACTAATCTTTCTTTCTTTCTAACTAATCTACCTTTCTTTGTTTCTAACTAATCTTTCTTTCTTTCTTTCTAACTAATCTTTCTTTCTTTCTTTCTTTCTTTCTAACTAATCTATGTATCTTTCTTTCGATCTTTCTTTCTTTCTTTCTAACTAATCTATGTATCTTTGTTTCTAACTAATCTTTCTTTCTTTCTTTCTTTCTAACTAATCTATATTTCGTTCTTTCTAACTAATCTATCTTTCTTTCTTTTTAACTAATCTATCTATCTTTCTTTCTTTCTAACTAATCTTTCTTTTTTTCTAACAAATCAATCTTTCTTTCTAACTAGTCTTTATTTCTTTCTAACTAATCTATCTTTCTTTCTTTCTAACTAATCTTTCTTTCTTTCTTTGTAACTAATCTATCTTTCTTTCTTTCTAACTAATCTATCTATCTTTCTTTCTAACTAATCTATCTATCTTTCTTTCTAACTAATCAATCTATCTACCTTTCTTTCTAACTGATCTATCTATCTTTCTTTCTAACTAATCTATCGTTTTTTCTTTCTAACTAATCTATCATTGGTTCTTTCTAACTAATCTATCGTTCTTTCTTTCTAACTAATCTATCATTGGTTCTTTCTAACTAATCTATCGTTCTTTCTTTCTAACTAATCTATCGTTCTTTCTTTCTAACTAAACTATCGTTCTTTCTTTCAAACTAATCTATCTTTCTTTCTAACTAATCTATCTATCTATCTTTCTTTCTAACTAATCTATCGATCTTTCTTTCTAACTAATCCATCGTTCTATCTTTCTAACTAATCAATCGTTCTTTCTTTCAAACTAATCTATCTATCTTTCTTTCTAACTAATCTATCTGTCTATCTTTCTTTCTAACTAATCTATCTTTCTTTCTTTCTTTCTAACTAATCTATCTTTTTTCTTTCTAACTAATCTATCTTTTTTCTTTCTAACTAATCTCTTTCTTTCTAACTAATCTGTCTTTCATTCTAACAAATCTATCTATCTTTCTTTATAACTAATCTGTCTTTCTTTCTAATTAATCTTTCTTTCTTTCTTTCTTTCCAACTAATCTATCTTTTTTCTTTTTAACTAATCTATATTTTTTCTTTCTAACTAATCTATCTATCTTTCTAACTAATCTATCGTTCTTTCTTTCTAAGTAATCTATCTTTCTTTCTAACTAATCTATCTATCTATCTTTCTTTCTAACTAATCTATCTTTCTTTCTAACTAATGTATCTTTTATCTTTCTTTCTAACTAATCTATCTATAATTCTTTCTAACTAATCTATCTTTTATCTTTCTTTCTAACAAATCTATCTATCTATCTTTCTTTCTAACTAATCTATCTTTATTTCTTTCTAACTAATCTATCTATCTTTCTTTCTAACTAATCTATCTTTTTTTCTTTCTAACTAATCTCTTTCTTTCTTTCTAACTAATCTGTCTTTCTTTCTTTCTTTCTTTCTTTCTCACTAATCTATCTTTCTTTCATTCTAACAAATCTGTCTTTCTTTCTTTCTAACTAATCTTTCTTTCTTTCTTTCTAACTAATCTTTCTTTGTTTCTATCTATCTTTCTAACTAATCTTTCTTTCTAACTAATCTTTCTTTCATTTACACTATTCTTTCTATCTATCTATTATTTATCTATCTTTCTAACCAATCGTTTTCTTTCTTTCTAACTATTCTTTCTTTCTAACTAATCCATCTATCAAACTTCAAACTACTTTAAACTTCAAACTACTTTAAACTTATTCAAACTCTCTGGTCCGGCTTTCTCAATCCAGCTTAAAGTTTGTCTCATCAAACTTTTTTTTCTAGCGATGTTGGCTTGTGAAAGCCAACTTACTGAAATCCTATTTAAACTTATTAAGTTGGCTTGTGAAAGCCAACTTACTGAAATCCTATTTAAACTTATTATTAGTGGTGCTTGCCTATGGCAAAGCAACACTAGTGTTATTGTGCATACTTATTATTCTTATTAGTGGTGCTTGCCTATGGCAAAGCAACACTAGTGTTATTGTGCATACTTATTATTAGTGGTGCTTGCCTATGGCAAAGCAACACTATTGTTATCTCACATACTTATTATTCTTATTCTTCTTATTCTTATTCTTATTCTTCTGGCCACTTTTTGACGCGCTACTCCTCCCGCAGTTTTTGTCACACACCCACGAATGAGGCGTCAAAACGTGCGGCCTGTTCGGGAATGGTGTGCTATGACTTTTATAAGGGATCGGGGGTACAATGTTCGCCCCAGGGGCGAAAAACCGGCCGAAAAATCCCATAGACTTAACATTGCGTCAAACTTTGACGAGTCGTAGCTCGGAACGAGGATGTCGCAGAAACGTGTAATTTACCACATTTGAAGAGGCTGACAGACTCTGTAAGAACATACCACACAATGGGGTAAAAGTTGCACCCCTGGGGGGCAGGAGCTGCCCAAAGTTTCCCCATTGACTTACTATGGTGTAGGACGGCCCATGAAATGGGCCGTCCTACACCATAGAAACCGCTTTTATATTGAACATAACTCTGGATCACAGTGTCGTAGAGACAAAGGGGAGGGCTCATTTTACTCAGACAACCAATCAGTCTCTCAGGATCATTGTGAAGCTATCAAGCCACGCCCTAGCAACCATTTAGAGCACCTTAGCAACAACTCCCATAGACTTCCATTGAAAGAGATCGAAGGGATATCTCTGGACTGAATTGTCATAGAAACATGAGGGTGGTCTCGTTTGACTCGGGGCAGCAAACAGCCAATCATGAATCACCTCAACACTTCCTAGCCACGCCCTAGCAACCATTGTCGAGCACCTTAGCAACCAAAATCCAAAGAGGGATATCTTCCATTCTGAATGTCACAGAGGCATGGGAGTTGGTTTATATCATTCATACTGACAAGCAGCCTTTGGAGTTTCATGATTGGCAGCTGCCAAGCCACTCCCTAGCAACCAAACAGAGTACCCTAGCAACCATTTTGCAAGACCTATATCTCTGCATCAAAACATCGTATAGAGATGGGGGTTGGTTTATACATTCACATTGACTTTGGAGCTTCATGATTGGCAGCTGCCAAGCCACTCCCTAGCAACCAAACATAGTACCCTAGCAACCGTTTTGCAAGACCTATATCTCTGCATCAAAACATCGTATAGAGATGGGGGTTGGCTCTTTTTACTCATGCTAGCAAACAGGACTTGCTACATGCTAAACATGCTAGCAGTGAATAGCTACATGCTAATATTGATTAGCTAAGTGCTAAATCATGCCAATAAAATGCTACAAACTCAACAGTAACCATCTTTGACAACTACCAACCACCTAGTAACACCATAGCAACCACCCAAATTACCCTAGCAACACCCTAGCAACCACCCAGAACACCCTAGCAACTGCCTAGCAATGCCCTAGCAACCACCCAGAACACCCTAGCAACCGCCTAGCAACCACCCAGGATACCCTAGCAACCGCCTAGCAACACCCTAGCAACCACTCAGAACACCCTAGCAACCACCTAGCAACACCCTAGCAACCACCCAAAACACCCTAGCAACCGCCTAGCAACACCCTGGCAACCATCCAGAATACCCTAGCAACCGCCTATTAACACCCAGGCAACCACCCAGAACACCCTAGCAACCGCCTAGCAACGCCCTAGCAACCACCCAGAATACCCTAGCAACCGCCTAGCAACGCCCTAGCAACCACCCAGAATACCCTAGCAACCGCCTAGCAACACCATAGCAACCACCCAGAACACCCTAGCAACCACCTAGCAACCACCCAGAACACCCTAGCAATGCCCTAGCAACCACCCAAAATACCCTAGCAACCAACCAGAACACCCTAGCAACCACCCAGAATACCCTAGCAACCACCCAAAACACCCTAGCAACCACTCAGAACACCTTAGCAATGCCCTAGCAACCACCTGAACAACATGAATAAGCCATATCTCAGCACCAGAACATAGTACAGACATGTTTGTTGCCTAGTATGCAATCATGTACCACACCCTAGCAACCGAGTGGCGAGTTTTGCCACTGCAAGCACCACTTCACATTTTCTTCTGGAAATGTACATTCTAGTATTGTGATTACTATTCACCTAGACAAAACTTTGGCACGCTACTCCTCCCGCAGCTTTTGTCGTAGACCCATGAATGAGGTGTCAAATCGACCGGTTCATTGAGGAGAGGTGTGCTATGTCTTTTCTAAGCGATCGGGTGTACGATGATCATCCGGCGGGCGATAAATTGGCCGAAAAAAGTCCCATAGACTTAACATTGGCACAAAATTTGTGAGATCATATATTTTGACCAGGAAGTCATAGAGACTTGGGATTGGGCTCTTTTGAGTCAGCATATCAAGAGGCCAATAAGTAGTGAAATAATAACTTCATAGCCGTGCCCTAGCAACCACTTGGGGCACCCTAGCAACCATAAAACAACATTTACAAGCCATATTTCAGCTCCAGAAAATAGTAGAAACATGGAGTTTGGCTTTTTTGACTCAGACTGTCAACTAGTCTTTAAATATCATCTTATAAACTGTATAAGCAGACCATAGCAACCATATAGAGTACCTTAGTAACCATACAAACACATGAATAAGCCATATCTCAGCTCCACAATATCGTACAGACATGGTTGTTGGCTCGTATGCAATAATGTACCACACCCTAGCAACCGAGTGGCGAGTTTTGCCACTGCAAGCACCACTTTACATTTTCTTCTGGAAATGTACGTTCTAGTATTGTGATTACTATTCACCTAGACAAAACTTTGGCATGCTACTCCTCCCGCAGCTTTTGTCGTAGACCCATGAATGAGGTGTCAAATCGACCGGTTCATTGAGGAGAGGTGTGCTATGTCTTTTCTAAGCGATCGGGTGTACGATGATCATCCGGCGGGCGATAAATCGGCCGAAAAAAGTCCCATAGACTTAACATTGGCACAAAATTTGTGAGATCATATCTTTTGACCAGGAGGTCATAGAGACTTGGGATTGGGCTCTTTTGAGTCGGCATATCAAGAGGCCAATAAGTAGTGACATAATAACTTCATAGCCGTGCCCTAGCAACCACTTGGGGCACCCTAGCAACCATAAAACAACATTTACAAGCCATATTTCAGCTCCAGAAAATAGTAGAAACATGGAGTTTGGCTTTTTTGACTCAGACTGTCAACTAGTCTTTAAATATCATCTCATAAACTGTATAAGCAGACCATAGCAACCATATAGAGTACCTTAGTAACCATACAAACACATGAATAAGCCATATCTCAGCTCCACAATATCGTACAGACATGGTTGTTGGCTCGTATGCAATAATGTACCACACCCTAGCAACCGAGTGGCGAGTTTTGCCACTGCAAGCACCACTTTACATTTTCTTCTGGAAATGTACGTTCTAGTATTGTGATTACTATTCACCTAGACAAAACTTTGGCACGCTACTCCTCCCGCAGCTTTTGTCGTAGACCCATGAATGAGGTGTCAAATCGACCGGTTCAGTGAGGAGAGGTGTGCTATGTCTTTTCTAAGCGATCGGGTGTACGATGATCATCCGGCGGGCGATAAATCGGCCGAAAAAAGTCCCATAGACTTAACATTGGCACAAAATTTGTGAGATCATATCTTTTGACCAGGAGGTCATAGAGACTTGGGATTGGGCTCTTTTGACGCGGCATATCAAGAGGCCAATAAGTAGTGACATAATAACTTCATAGCCACTTGGGGCACCCTAGCAACCATAAAACAACATTTACAAGCCATATTTCAGCTCCAGACAATAGTAGAAACATAGTCAGACTGTCAACTAGTCCAAGCAGACCATCTAGTATAACTAGTATAACTTCCAACTAGTATAAGCAGACCATAGCAACCATATAGAGTACCCTAGTAACCATACAAACACATGAATAAGCCATATCTCAGCTCCACAATATCGTACACACATGGTTGTTGGCTCGTATGCAATAATGTACCACACTCTAGCAACCGAGAGGCGAGTTTTGCCACTGCAAGCACCACTTCACATTTTCTTCTGGAAATGTACATTCTAGTTCTTATTCTTATTCTTCTTATTCTTCTGGCCACTTTTTGACGCGCTACTCCTCCCTCAGTTTTTGTCACAAACATGAATGAGGTGTCAAAACGTGCGGCCTGTTCGGGAATGGTGTGCTATGACTTTTATAAGCGATCGGGGGTACGATGTTTGCCCCAGGGGCGAAAAACCGGCCGAAAAATCACATAGACTTAACATTGCGTCAAACTTTGACGAGTCGTTGCTCGGAACGAGGATGTCGCAGAAACGTGTAATTTGCCACATTTGAAGAGGCTGACAGGCTCTGTAAGAACATACCACACAATGGGGTAAAAGTTGCACCCCTGGGGGGCAGGAGCTGCCCAAAGTTTCCCCATTGACTTACTATGGTGTAGGACGGCCCATGAAATGGGCCGTCCTACACCATAGAAACCGCTTTTATATTGAACATAACTCTGGATCACATGTCGTAGAGACAAAGGGGCGGGCTCATTTTACTCAGACAACCAATCAGTCTCTCAGGATCATTGTGAAGCTATCAAGCCACGCCCTAGCAACCATTTAGAGCACCTTAGCAACAACTCCCATAGACTTCCATTGAAAGAGATCGAAGGGATATCTCTGGACTGAATTGTCATAGAAACATGAGGGTGGTCTCGTTTGACTCGGGGCAGCAAACAGCCAATCATGAATCACCTCAACACTTCCTAGCCACGCCCTAGCAACCATTGTCGAGCACCTTAACAACCAAAATCCAAAGAGGAATGTCGTCCATTCTGAATGTCACAGAGGCATGGGAGTTGGTTTATATCATTCATACTGACAAGCAGCCTTTGGAGTTTCATCATTGGCAGCTGCCAAGCCACTCCCTAGCAACCAAACAGAGTACTCTAGCAACCATTTTGCAAGACCTACATCTCTATATCAGAACATCGTATAGAGATGGGGGTTGGTTTATATAATTCATACTGACAAGCAGCCTTTGGAGTTTCATCATTGGCAGCTGCCAAGCCACTCCCTAGCAACCAAACAGAGAACCCTAGCAACCATTTTGCAAGACGTACATCTCTGCATCAGAACATCGTATAGAGATGGGGTTTGGGTCTTTTGACTCATGCTAGCACACAGGACTTTCAACATGCTAAACATGCTAGCTGTGAATAGCTACATGCTAATATTGATTAGCTAAGTGCTAAATCATGCCATTAACATTATAAAAACTCTATAGTAACCAAATGTGAACACTACCAACCACCTAGTAACACCATAGCAACCATCCAGAATACCATAGCAACCACCTAAAACACCCTAGCAACCACCCAAAACACCCTAGCAACCGCCTAGCAACACCATAGCAACCACCCAGAATACCCTAGCAACCGCCTAGCAACACCCTAGCAACCACCCAGAACACCCTAGCAACCACCTAGCAACACCCTAGCAACCACCCAGAATACCCTAGCAACCACCTAGCAACACCCTAGCAACCACTCAGAACACCCTAGCAACCGCCTAGCAACACCCTAGCAACCACCCAGAACACCCTAGCAACCGCCTAGCAACCACCCAAAACACCTTAGCAACCACCCAGAATACCCTAGCAACCGCATAGCAACACCATAGCAACCACCCAGAACACCCTAGCAACCGCCTAGCAACACCCTAGCAACCACCCAGAACAGCCTAGCAACACCCTAGCAACCAACCAGAACACCCTAGCAACCCCCTAGCAACCACCCAGAACACCCTAGCAACCACCCAAAACACCTTAGCAACCACCCAGAATACCCTAGCAACCGCATAGCAACACCATAGCAACCACCCTGAATACCCTAGCAACCGCCTAACAACCAACCAGAACACCCTAGCAACCGCCTAGCAACACCATAGCAACCACCCATAACACCCTAGCAACACCCTAGCAACCACCCAGAATACCTTAGCAACCACTCAGAATACCCTAGCAACACCATAGCAACCACCAATAAACCCCCAGCAACGCCCTAACAACCACCCAGAATACCCTAGCAACCGCCTAGCAACCACCAAGAACACCCTAGCAACCACCTAGCATCACCCTAGCAACCGCCTAGCAACACCATAGCAACCACCCTGAATTCCCGAGCAACTGCCTAGCAACACCATAGCAACCACCCAGAACACCCTAGCAACCACCTAGTAATGCCCTAACCACCCAGAATACCCTAGCAACCGCCTAGCAACCACCAAGAACACCCTAGCAACCACCTAGCAACCACCCATAACACCCTAGCAACGCCCGAGCAACCACCCACAACACCCTAGCAACCGAGTGCCGAGTTTTGCCACTGCAAGCACCACTTCACATTTTCTTCTGGAAATGTACATTCTAGTTATTATTATTCTTCTGAGCGGTAAAATTTCTGACTCTAACTCCTCCTAGAGCTTTAACTCTACATACTCCAAACTCGGCTCAGACACTCAAACTGTTCTGACTCGCGTTGCTATATCTTTTCAAACTGATCGGACTTACGGTTTTCCTAAAAACGACGATCAAAACCCCCCAAAAAACCCCATTGACTTAACATTGCGGAATGTTCAGATTTTCAAACTCCCCAACTGCCAAAAATTCAAATCTAAACTCCTTGAAGCCCTAGACTGAATCAAACTGCCATTCTATATACTATATGAGCCATTGAGACTCATTTAAACTAATAAACTCATCTATCTATGACACGTATCTATCTACACTTAAACTCTTAAACTGATAATAAATTAATAAACTCTAAACTTGAACTCTTAGACTCATTTAAACTTATAAACTCTAAACTCATAAACTCATACACTTATAAACTCATACACTTATAAACTCATGAATTCAAACTCTTATGAACTCAAACTCATAAATTAATAAACTCTGAACTCTTACTCATTTAAACTTATAAACTCTAAACTCATAAACTCATACACTTATAAACTCATGAATTCATACACTTATGAACTCATGAATTCATAAACTTATAAACTCATACACTTATGAACTCATGAATTCATACACTTATGAACAAACTCATGAATGAATAAACTCTGAACTCTTACTTATTTAAACTTATAAACTCTAAACTCATAAACTCGTACACATAAACTCATAAACTTATGAACTCATGAATTCATACACTTATGCATTTTCATAAATTCATACACTTATGAACTTTTAAATTCATAAATAGTTCACCATAGCAACCACCAGAACACCCTAGCAACTGCCTAGCAACCACCCAAAATACCTTAAAACACCCTAGCAACACCATAACAACCAACCAAAATACCATAGAATACCCTAGCAACACCATAGCAACCACCTAGAACACCATAGCAACTGCCTAGCAACCACCCAAAATACCTTAAAACACCCTAGCAACACCATAGCAACCACCCAAAATAGCCTAGAACACCATAGCAACACCACAGCAACCACCCAGCACACCCTAACAACTGCCTAGCAACCACCCAAAACACCCTAGCAACCACCCAAAATACCTTAAAACACCCTAGCAACACCCTAGCAACCATCCTAAATAGCGTAGAACACCCTAGCAACACCATAGCAACATCCCAGAACACCCTAGCAACCACCCAAAATACCTTAAAACACCCCAGTAACACCATAACAACCACCCAAAATACCCTAGAACACCCTAGCAACTGCCTAGCAACCACCTAGAACACCCTAACAACCACCCAAAATACCTTAAATCACCCTAGCAACCACCCACAATACCCTAGAACACCCTAACAACACCCTAGCAACCACCGGAACACCCTAGCAACTGCCTAGCAACCACCCAGAACACCCTGGCAACCACCCAAAATACCTTAATACACCCTAGCAACACCATAGCAACCACCCAAAATACCCTAAAACACCCTAGTAACACCATAGCAACCACCCAGAACACCCTAGCAACCACCCAAAATACCTTAAAACATCCTAGCAACACCATAGCAACCACCCAGAACACCCTAGCAACTGCCTAGCAACAACCCAGAACACCCTAGCAACCACACAAAAGGCGTTAGAACACCCTAGCAACACCATAGCAACCACCCAGAACACCCTAGCAACTGCCTAGCAACCACCCAGAACACCCTGGCAACCACCCAAAATACCTTAAATCACCCTAGCAACACCATAACAACCACCCAAAATACCCTAGAACACCCTAGCAACACCATAGCAACCACCCAGAACACCCTAGCAACCCACCAAAATACCTTAAAACACCCTAGCAACACCATAGCAACCACCCAAAATACCTTACAACACCCTAGCAACCACCCAAAATACCTTACAACACCCTAGCAACACCATAGCAACCACCCAGAACACCCTAGCAACTGCTTAGCAACCACCCAGAACACCCCTGGAACCACCCAAAATACCTTAAATCACCCTAGCAACACCATAGCAACCACCCAAAATACCCTAGAACACCCTAGCAACACCATAACAACCACCCAGAACACTCTAGCAACCACCCAAAATACCTTAAAACACCCTAGCAACACCATAGCAACCACCCAGAACACCCTAGCAACTAATATAAACTTCAAACTACTTTAAAATTCAAACTAAATTTAAACTTTAAACTAATTTAAACTATAAACTAATTTAAACTTCAAACTACTTCAAACTTCAAACTACTTTAAACTTTAAACTAATTTAAACTTCTAACTACTTTTAACTTTAAACTAATTTAAACATTTAAACTTTAAACTAATTTAAACTATAAACTAATTTAAACTATAAACTAATTTCAACTTCAAACTACTTTAAAATTCAAACTAATTTAAACTTTAAACTAATTTAAACTTCTTTAAACTTTCTGGTCCAAACTTTCACAAGCCAACTTAAAGTTTGTCTCGACGAACTTTTTCTAGTTATTCTTATTCTTATTTTTCTTAACCAAATTTTTCTGACTCTAACTCCTCCTAGAGTTTTAACTCTACAAACTCCAAACTCGGGTCAGACCTTCAGACTGTTCTGACTCGAGTTGCTATATCTTTTCAGACTGATTTGACTTTCTGTTTTCTTAAAAATTAATATTTAAAACCATAAAAATCCCATTGACTTTCATTGCAACAGTTCAAATTGAGCCAAGGCTACGGTGGCCCAGTAGTGTACAACACAAAAACACTAAATCTAAACTCCCTGAAGCCCTAGATTCAATTAAACAACCATTCTATATGTACTAATGAACTTATCTATCTATCTATCTATCTATCTATCTATCTAATAATCTTTCTTTCTTTCTAACTAATCTTTTTTCTTTCTAAATAATCTATCTATCTTTCTTTCTTTCTAACTAATTTTTCTTTCTTTCTTTCTTTCTTTCTTTCTTACTTTCTTACTTTCTTTCTTTCTTTCTTTCTTTCTTTCTTTCTTTCTACTTAATCTATCTTTCTTTCTAACTAAGCTATCTTTCTTTCTCTTTCTTTCTTTCTAACTAATCTTTCTTTCTAACTAATTCATCTTTCTTTCTTTCTTTCTTTCTTTCTTTCTTTCTTTCTTTCTTTCTAACTAATCCATCTTTCTTTCTAACTAATCTATCTATCTTTCTTTCTAACTAATATTTCTTTTTTCTAACAAATCCATCTTTCTTTCTAACTAATCCATCTTTCTTTCTAACTAATCTAACTATCTTTCTTTCTAACTAATATTTCTTTTTTTTCTAACAAATCCATCTTTCTTTCCAACTAATCTTTATTTCTTTCTAACTAATCTTTATTTCTTTCTAACTAATCTATCTATCTTTCTTTGTTTCTAACTAATCTATCTATCTTTCTTTCTAACTAATCTATCTATCTTTCTTTGTTTCTAACTAATCTATCAATCTTTCTTTCTTTCTAACTAATGTATCTTTCGTTCTAACTAATATATCTTTCTTTCTTTCTAACTAATCTATCTTTCTTACTAATCTCTTTCTTTCTTTCTAACTAATCTTTCTTTCTTTCTTTCTTTCTTTCTTTCTACTTAATCTATCTATCTTTCTTTCTAACTAATCTGTCTATCTTTCTTTCTAACTAAGCTATCTTTCTTTCTCTTTCTTTCTTTCTAACTTATCTATCTTCCTTTATTTCTAACTAACATTTCTTTCTAAATAATCCATCTTTCTTTCTTTCTTTCTTTCTTTCTTTCTTTCTTTCTTTCTTTCTTTCTTTTAACTAATCTACCTTTCTTTCTAACTAATCTATCTATCTTTCTTTCTAACTAATCTTTCTTTTTTCTAACAAATCCATCTTTCTTTCTAACTAATCTTTATTTCTTTCTAACAAATCTTTCTTTCTTTTTAACTAATCTAACTAATCTATCTATCTTTCTTTCTTTCTAACTAATCTTTCTATGTTTCTAACTAATCTATCTATCTTTCTTTCTTTCTAACTAATCTATCTATCTTTCTTTGTTTCTATCTAATCTTTCTTTCTTTCTTTCTAACTAATCTATCTTTCTTTCTTTCTAACTAATCTATCTATTTTTCTTTCTAACTAATCTATCTATCTTTCTAACTAATCTATCTATCTTTCTTTCTCTCTTTCTAACTAATCTATCTTTCTTTCTAACTAATCTATCTTTCTTACTTTCTTACTAATCTATCTTTCTTTCTTTCTAACTAATCTATCTATCTTTCTTTCTTTCTAACTAATCTTTCTTTCTTTCTTTCTAACTAATCCATCTTTCTTTCTAACTAATCCATCTTTCTTTCTTTCTAACTAATTTATCTATCTTTCTTTCTAACTAATCTTTCTTTTTTTCTAACAAATCCATCTTTCTTTGTAACTTATATATCTATCTTTCTTTCTAAATAATCTATCTATCTTTCTTTCTAACTAATCTACCTATCTTTCTAAGTAATCTATCTATCTATCTTTCTAACTAATCTATCTATCTATCTTTCTTTCTATCTAATCTATCAATCTTTCTTTCTAACTAATCTTTCTTTCTTTCTAACTAATCCATCTTTCTTTCTAACTAATCTATCTTTCTTTCTTTCTAACTAATCTATCTTTCTTTCTTTCTAACTAATCTTTCTTTCTTTCTAACTAATCCATCTTTCTTTCTAACTAATCTATCTTTCTTTCTTTCTAACTAATCTACCTTTCTTTCTTTCTAACTAATCCATCTTTCTTTCTAACAAATCCATCTTTCTTTCTAACTAATCTTTCTTTCTTTCTAACTAATCTATCTATCTTTCTTTGTTTCTAACTAATCTTTCTTTCTTTCTAATTAATCTTTCTTTCTTTCTAACTAATCTATCTTTCTTTCTAACTAATCTATCTTTCTTTCTAACTAATCTATCTCTCTTTCTTTCTAACTAATCTATCTATCTTTCTTTCTAACTAATCTATGTTTCTTTCTTTCTAACTAATCTATCTATCTATCTTTCTTTCTTTCTAACTAATCTTTCTTTCTTTCTAACTAATCTATCTTTCTTTGTAACTAATATATCTTTCTTTCTTTGTAACTAATCTATCTTTCTTTCTTTCAAACTAATCCATCTATCTTTCTTTCTAACTAATCTATCTATCTTTCTTTCTAACTAATTTATCTATCTTTCTTTCTTTCTATCTAATCTATCTTTATTTCTTTCTAACTAATCTATCTTTCTTTCTAACTAATCTATCTATCTTTCTTTCTTTCTTTCTAACTAATCTTTCTTTTTTTCTAACAAATCAATCTATCTTCCTAAATAATCTTTCTTTGTTTCTAACTAATCTTTCTTTCTTTCTAACTAATCTATCTATCTTTCTTTGTTTCTAACTAATCTTTCTTTCTTTGTTTCTAACTAATCCATCTTTCTTTCTAACTAATCCATCTTTCTTTCTAACTAATCCTAACTTTCTTTCTAACTTTCTAACTAACTCTCTGGTCTGGCTTTCTCAAGCCAACTTAAAGTTTGTCTCATCAAACTTTTTTTCTAGTTAAGTTGGCTTGGAAAAGCCAACTTACTGATATTGTATTTAAACTTATTATTCTTCTTCTTCTTTTTCTTAACCAAAATTTTATGACTCTAACTCCTCCTAGAGTTTTAACTCTACAAACTCCAAACTCGGGTCAGACCTTCAGACTGTTCTGACTCGAGTTGCTATATCTTTTAAGACTGATTTGACTTTCAGTTTTCTTAAAAATTAATATTAAAAACCATAAAAATCCCATTGACTTTCATTGCAACAGTTTAAATTGAACCAAGGCTACGGTAGCCCAGTAGTGTACAACACAAAAACTCAAATTTTAAACTCCCTGAAGCCCTAGATTCAATTAAACAACCATTCTATATGTACTATTGAACTTATCTATCCATCCATCCATCCATCCATCCATCCAATAATCTTTATTTCTTTCTAACTAATCTTTATTTCTTTCTAACTAATCTTTATTTCTTTCTAACTAATCTTTATTTCTTTCTAACTAATCTTTATTTCTTTCTAACTAATCTATCTATCTTTCTTTGTTTCTAACTAATCTTTCTTTCTTTCTAACTAATTTATCTTTCTTTCTAACTAATCTATCTCTCTTTCTTTCTAACTAATCTATCTATCTTTCTGACTAATCTATCTTTCTTTCTCTTGCTTTCTAACTTATCTATCTTCCTTTCTTTCGAACTAATCTTTCTTACTAACTAAGCTATCTTTCTTTTTCTTTCTTTCTTTCTTTCTTTCTTTCTTTCTTTCTTTCTTTCTTTCTTTCTTTCTTTCTTTCTTTCTTTCTTTCTTTCTTTCTTTCTTTCTTTCTTCTTAATCTATCTTTCTTTCTAACTAATCTATCTTTCTTTTTTCTTTCTAACTAATCTATCTTTCTTTTTTTTCTTTCTTTCTTTCTAACTAATCTTTCTTTTTTCTAACAAATCCATCTTTCTTTCTTATAACAAATCCATCTTTCTTTCTAACTAATCTATCTTTCTTTCTTTCTAACTAATCTATCTTTCTTTCTAACTAATCTATTTATCTTTCTTTCTAACTAATCTTTCTTTCTTTCTTTCTAACCAATCTATCTTTCTTTCTTTCTAACTAATCTATCTTTCTTTCTAACTAATATTTCTTTCTTTCTAACTAATCTTTCTTTCTTTCTAACTAATCTATCTTTCTAACTAATCTCTTTCTTTCTTTCTAACTAATCTTTCTTTCTAACTAATCTATCTATCTTTCTTTCTAACTAATCTATCTTTCTTTCTCTTTCTTTCTTTCTTTCTTTCTAACTTATATATCTTCCTTTCTTTCTAACTAATCTTTCTTTCTAACTAAATTATCTTTCTTTCCCTTTCTTTCTTTCTAACTAATCTTTATTTCTTTCTAACTAATCCATCTTTCTTTCTTTCTTTCTTTCTTTCTTTCTTTCTTTCTTTCTTTCTAACTAATCCATCTTTCTTTCTTTCTAACTAATCTTTCTTTCTTTCTAACTAATCTATCTATCTTTTATTTGTTTCTAACTAATCTTTCTTTCTTTCTAACTAATCTATCTTTCTTTCTCTCTAACTAATCTATCTTTCTTTCTCTCTAACTAATCCATCTTTCTTTCTAACAAATCCATCTTTCTTTCTAACTAATCTTTCTTTCTTTCTAACTAATCTATCTATCTTTCTTTCTGTCTAACTAACCTATCTTTCTTTCTAACTAATCTATCTTTCTTTCTTCTACCTAATCTATATTTCTTTCTTTCTAACTAATCTATCTATCTTTCTTTCTTTCTAACTAATCTTTCTTTCTTTCTAGCTAATCTTTCTTTTTTTCTAACAAATCAATCTTTCTTTCCCTTTCAAGGGAACTCGAGCTGTGTTGAGACGCGGTGGGAACGCTCTGCGTGATTGCGGCGTGAAGCACGTGTATAATCAGTCCAATGGAAGAACGAGACGTCACCGGCGGTGACGTCATAGACCAGGAAGCTATAAAGCACACCAGAAATCAGACCGCGACAGCTTCTGTTGCCTTCAGCAAGCGCTCTCTGTATACTGTCCTTGTCTATTTATTGTTGTCTGTCACAAGCACATTATCTATCTATATATATATATATATTATGGCGAAACAAGAATTCAAGCGTTGTGTTGTCCCTTGCCCTCGTTTCATCACGGTGGGGACACACATCAGCTTTGTGTTGCTTGTTTGGGAGTGGAGCATGCCCAGTCAGTTCTCGAGGGAGCTGACTGTGAGCATTGCGAGAAGCTGTCCGTGAGGACGCTCCGCTCTCGCCGGGCGTTCTTTGAGGAGGACGGTTCGGTTCGCGCTCCCCGGGGTGCGGGTCCCGCTGCTGCCGAGGCACAGCGAAGGCTTTCATCTTGGGGTTCGCATATGGATCTAGTAGCGGGGCTTGAGACGGGCCCAGCCCTTTCTCAACCCTTACCTGCTGGATCCGGTGCCTCTGCCCAGGAAGGAGCCCGCGCTGCGGCTTCTCCTTCCCAGGTTGGGGCACCATTGTTGCGGCTATCCAGTTCTGAGGATCTGGATGTCGTCAGTGTTGATATGGGGGATGTTGAGTTTTCGCCAGCTCATGCCTCCGATAATGATGAGGAGCTTATGGAGGTTTTATCTCGTGCTGTAGCTAGATTAAATATTGAATGGCCAGCCGATGATTCTTTGAGTGTTACTAGAAAAAGTTTATTAGATGAAAGATTTTTACCATCTAAAACACAGCCTCCACGTCGGGGACTCCCGTTTTTTCCCGATCTCCACAATGAGGTTTCGAGATCGTGGAATAAACCGGCGTCATTCAGAGTTTTTAACCCACAAACTTCATGTTACAGTAATGTTTTGGGTGCATCTGATTATGGTTATGTTAAGGTGCCTCGGGCTGAAGAGACGCTCGCGAGCTATCTCTCTCCCGAGTCATCGTCATCATTAAAAACCCCGACATTACCCACCAAGACATTAAAATCTACATCTTCGCTGGTGGGTAAAGCTTATTTGGCAGCAGGTCAGGCTGCGTCATGTCTGCACACTATGTCTATACTGCAGGCATACCAGGCTGATCTGCTGAAGGATATCGATGAACGTGAGGAAGTCAGCGCTGACGCAATTCGAGAATTGCGTCGCGCAACAGACCTGTCTCTCCGGGCCACCAAGGAGACGGCCAAATCAGTGGGCCGTTCTATGGCAGCCCTGGTGGCCACGGAGCGGCATCTTTGGTTAAATCTGTCTGATATAAAGGATAAAGATAGGTCTGTTCTTCTGGACGCGCCACTGTCACCTTCAAGTTTGTTCGGCGACGCTATCAACTGTGTCGTCGATAGGTTTCAAGAAACGAAAAAAACAATCGGCTGCGTTCCAGAGGTTTCTTCCTCGACGTTTCAATATCCCTGAGACTGCTGGGCGAAAAATGATTATTAAATCCGAGCAGTCTCATCCGAGTACAAGCTCCTCACAGCACAGAGTGCATCAAAAACAGAGCGTCGCCACTCGGGCTCCTCCACAATCTGGGGAATCTGGGTGGCGGTCGCAGTCCAGGCCAGCTAGGGGTAGGCAAGATCTGAGGACTGTCATCTCTAAGAAGGCTTGGGCTAAGAAGAAGTCCTGACGCCCAAGGCGTCAGGCTTCTGAGGGTGGTCCCCTCCGAGGAGGGACGATTTCGAGAAATCGTTCATCCTCGGCACCCTCTGGGGGGCGATTCTCTGAGGAGAGTCGCAGCGCTGCCACATCGGTTGTTCCCTGCCGGTTCGCCGCTTCAGGGCACCGAGGTGTCAGCGTCCCCATACGATTCTCCGAGGAGGATCGTAGAACGGTCAGTTCGGTTGTTCCCTGCCGGTTCGCCGCTTCAGGGCACCGAAATGTCCGTACAACCGAATCCCGAGGCCAGTCTCGAGAGACTGGTCCCCTTAGTAGAATTTCTGGCAGCGTGGAAACTACTGCCAAATATTTCTCTGTGGGTCCTGCATATAATAGAAAAGGGTTACAGAATTCAGTTCGGTTCTCGTCCGCCCAGATTTCAAGGGGTCCTTCCCACAGTGGTGGACCCAAGGCAGGCTCGGGTCATGGAACTAGAAGTACTGACGCTTCTGCAAAAAGGGGCTATAGAAAGGGTTTCTCCTCCCAGCAGAGAGTCAGGGTTTTACAGCCGTTACTTCATCGTTCCCAAGAAGGATGGGGGGTTGCGTCCTATTCTAGATCTGCATCAGTTAAACAGCAGAGTTCAGAAACTCAAGTTCAAGATGCTTACACTCAAACAGATTGTATCACAGATTCAGTCCGAGGACTGGTTTGTCACAATAGACTTGAAGGACGCTTACTTTCATGTATCCATTCATCCTCATCACAGGAAGTTCCTGAGGTTTGCTTTCGGGGGCGAAGCATACCAATATCGGGTCCTTCCATTCGGCCTAGGTTTATCACCCCGCACCTTTACGAAATGCGTGGATGCAGCGCTGGCTCCTCTGAGACTCCAGGGCATTCGCGTATTAAACTATATCGACGACTGGTTGATCCTGGCTCGTTCCGAGCAGTTGGCAGTTCGGCATCGAGATGTCGTTCTGTCTCACTTAAAAAGGTTGGGGTTGCGGCTAAACACCAAGAAGAGTGTGCTCCTCCCAGACCAGAGGACCACTTTTTTAGGGGTGATGTGGGATTCGACAACTATGCAAGCACGATTGTCTCCAGCTCGTATTTCTGCGATTCTCACAGCCGTAAATATGGTAAAACTAGGCCAGTCACTCACTGTGAAACAGTTCCAGAGACTGGTGGGTCTCATGGCAGCTGCGTCCAACGTAGTTACTTTTGGCCTTCTGCACATGAGACCCCTGCAGTGGTGGCTCAGGACCAAGGGGTTTTCTCCGAGGGGAAATCCGTTTCGCACGATCAAGGTCACGCGGCTATGCCTACGTGCCTTGGTCATGTGGAAGAAACCTTGGTTCCTCGCCCAAGGCCCAGTATTGGGGGCTTCTTGTCGACGCGTAACGCTATCGACGGATGCTTCCCTCACAGGCTGGGGGCGGTCATGAGTGGCCGCTCGGCGACAGGTGTCTGGCAGGACCATCAGCTTTCGTGGCATATAAACCGACTAGAGATGATGGCGGTATTTCAGGCTCTCAAATACTTCCTGCCAGACCTGAGAGGCCATCATGTGCTCGTCCGCACAGACAACACATCGGTGGTCTCTTACATCAACCATCAGGGGGGTCTGAGGTCCCTATTATTATGCAAACTGCCTCATCAGATCCTCCTATGGGCCCAGGGAAAATTACTGTCACTCAGGGCAGTTTATATTCCAGGGTATTTGAATGTGGGAGCAGATATCCTGTCAAGACAGGGGCTGAGGCCCGGGGAGTGGAGACTTCACCCCGAGGTGGTGGAGCTCCTATGGGAGAACTATGGTCAAGCTCAGATAGATCTTTTCGCATCTTAGGATACAACGCATTGTCCGCTTTGGTTCTCCCTCACATATCCAGCTCCTCTCGGACTGGACGCTATGGTACAGGAGTGGCCGAGGCTGCACCTGTACGCATTCCCCCCGATATCATTGCTTCCGGGAGTTCTGGAGAGGGTTCGCCGGGAGGGGGCTCATCTATTATTAGTAGCCCCGCACTGGCCGACCCGAGTGTGGTTCTCGGACCTAGTGTCCCTTCTGCACGGCTCTCCCATGGAGATTCCTGTCAGGGGGGACTTGTTATCTCAAGCAGGGGGCACGATATTTCACCCTCGCCTGGAGTTGTGGAAACTGTGGGCTTGGCCTCTGAGGGGGCCCAGCTCTTAGAATCCGGTCTCTCGACTGAGGTCGTTGAGACCATCCTTCAATCCAGAGCTCCTTCCACGAGAAAACTATATTCATTGAAATGGAAATTGTTCTCTACATGGTGTGGAGAACGTTTTTTAAATCCTGCTAACTGCCCGGTTGGTACAGTTCTCGATTTCCTTCAAGACCGTTTCTCTGCTGGATTATCTCCCTCCACCTTAAAGGTGTACGTAGCGGCTATATCTGCTTATCGCTCCCCTTTGGGGGCTTCTTCTCTTGGGAGAGATCCTCTTATTACTCGTTTTCTCCGTGGTACACTGAGGCTTAGGCCTGCATTGCACTCTAGAGCACCGGCTTGGGATTTGGCCATTGTACTTGAGGGTCTGGCCCTGGCTCCCTTCGAGCCTATTGAAGAGGTTTCAGAGAAGTTCCTTACACTAAAAACTCTATTTCTTCTCGCTATTTCTTCTATCAAGAGAATTGGAGATCTGCAAGCCCTGTCGGTGGCTCCTTCATGTTTGGAATTTGCACCTGGTATGGTGAAAGCATTTTTACACCCTAGGCCGGGCTACATTCCTAAGGTCCCCACTAATGTGGCGGGCCCTATTGTGCTGCAGGCTTTTTGCCCTCCACCTTTCGTTACCCCAGATCAGGAAGGTCTCAATCTGTTATGTCCTGTTAGGGCTTTGGATGCCTACGTTCACAGAGCTGCCCTGTGGCGTAGATCAGAGCAGTTATTTGTCTGCTTCGGTTCAACCAAGAAAGGTTGCCCTGCATCTAGACAGGTAATGAGCAAGTGGGTAGTTGAGGCTATCTCACTTGCTTATGAAGCGGCCGGACAGCTCTCACCGATGGCTGTCCGCGCCCATTCTACCAGGAGTATGGCTGCCTCTAAGGCTTTAATTTCAGGGGTTTCCCTGCAGGACGTTTGTAATGCGGCAGGCTGGTCCTCACCGCATACATTTGTCAGATTCTACGACCTAGACCTCTCCACTCCCGGGGCTAGGCTGCTTGTTTCTTAGTGTGCGCAAGGACTCCACACAGAACGGGCATTTCTCATTATGGCGTAGTGGACATGAGGTTCCCACCGCGTCTCAACGCAGCTCGAGTTCCCTTGAAAGGGAACGTCTCAGGTTACGTATGTAACCCTGGTTCCCTGAGAGGGAACGAGACGCTGCGTTCTCCTGCCATACTTCCTGCATGCCCTGATCGACTTGCTTCAGGCCTTTTCAGAAGCTGTCGCGGTCTGATTTCTGGTGTGCTTTATAGCTTCCTGGTCTATGACGTCACCGCCGGTGACGTCTCGTTCTTCCATTGGACTGATTATACACGTGCTACACGACGCAATCACGCAGAGCGTTCCCTTTCAAGGGAACTCGAGCTGCGTTGAGACGCGGTGGGAACGCTCTGCGTGATTGCGTCGTGAAGCACGTGTATAATCAGTCCAATGGAAGAGCGAGACGTCATAGGCGGTGACGTCATAGACCAGGAAGCTATAAAGCACACCAGAAAACAGACCGCGACAGCTTCTGTTGCCTTCAGCAAGCGATCTGTGTATTCTGTCCTTGTCATATTTATTGTTGTCTGTCAAGTTGCAATATATATATATTATGGCAAAAGAGAGCAAGCAGCTTTTGTGTTGTTCCCTGCCCACGTTATATCACGGGTGGGGACACACACATCAGCTTTTTGTTACTATTTGGGAGTGGAGCATGCCACAGTCAGTTCTCGAGGGGGCTGACTGTGAGCATTGCAAGAAACTGTCCGTGAGGACGCTCCGCTCCCGCCGGGCGTTCTTCGAGGAGGACGGTTCGGTTCGCGCTCCCCGCGCGGGTCCCGCTGTTGCCGATGCACGGCGGCGACTCGCATTTTGGGGTTCGCAAACGGATCTGACAGCGGGGGTTGGGACGGGCTCTGCCCTATCTCAGCTTTCACCTGCCAGATCCAGTGCTGACGATTTCCAGTTCCGAGGAATTGGTATCGTTAGTGTTTTGTTTAGAAAAAGAGAACAAAACAAATAAAGATATTAAGAAAAGGCAGATGTTTGAGTTTTCAATAAATGAATAAATAAGTCAGCTCATAACTCTGTTGAATAAAGAGGAGCTTTAAAAGGAGGTTTATCTAGTGTTGTTGCTAGTTAAATATTTTCTGGCCAGCTGAACTTTATGAGAGTGAAAATAAGGAGTTTATTAGATTAAATAAATCTAAAAACAGAAAAACTCTGTATCTCAGCCTCCTCGTCGGGGACTGCCGTTTTTCCCTATCTCCACACCACACTGAGGTGTCAAGATCGTGGAATAAGTCGGTTTCTATTTTATGTGTTTAATGCCCTACGTCTAACTATAGTAATGCTATGGGTATTAAGTATCATGGTATGACAGTGCCTCGGGTTAAAGAGACGCTTGCTAGCTTTCTCTCTCCCGAGTCGGCGTCATAATTTTTAACCCCGACGTTACCCACCAGCCATCTAAATAAAAAAATAAAATTTTAGGCAACGCTGGTGGGTAAATTATAAAGACATGGATGAATGTGAGGTTGTCAGCACTGACGCTATTCGAGAATTGCGTCGTGCAAAAACAGATAAACTATACTGGGGAGGGACGGTTTCGAGAAATCGTTTCTCCTCTGCGTCCTCTGGGTGGCGACTCTCTGAGGAGGGTCGCACACGGCCAGTTCGGTTGTTTTCCTGCTGGACGCCACGGACTGATATATATATATATATATATATATATATATATATATATATATATATATATATATATATATATATATATATATATACGTTTTTCTGATTTAAAAGTAAAGAAAAATAAGATAAAATTATGTCTGTTCTTCTGGATGCTCCGCTTTCAAGAAACTAAGAATAAACCGTTCAGCGGCGTTCCAGAGGTTTCTTCCTCACCAATCTATGTTCCTGAGACTGCTGGGCGGAGCAGTCTCAGTCTACTAAGCTCCTCGCAGCACAGCGAGCATCGCCATTTGGGCTCCTCCACAATCAAAGGGGACTTGGGTGGCGGTAGCAGTCTAGCCAGTTAGAGATATGCAAGATCTGAGGACTATTTTATCTCTAAAAAAGCTTGGACAATAGGAAGCCCTGATGCCGAGGCTATCAGGCTTCTAAAGGGTGGTCCCCTCCGGGGTAGGGATGGTTTTTGAGAAAATCGTTTCTCCTCGGCGCCCTCTGGAGTGCGACTCTCTGAGGAGGGTCGCAGCGCTGCCAGTTCGGTTTTCCTGCCGGTTCGCCGTTCAGGACACCAAGGTGTCAGTGTCCCCAAACGATCCTCCGAGGGGGGTCGTAGAGCAGTCAGTTCGGTTTCCCTGCTGGTTAGCCGTTTCAGGGTGCCGAGGTGCCTGCTTTCTCCAATGATCTTCCGAGGAGGGTCATTGGAACTAAGTTATTTAAAGGGAGGCAAGATCTGAGGACTGTCATCTCTAATAAAGCTTCTGAGGGCTCCTCCGGGGCAGGGACGGTTTTGAGAAATCGTTTCTCCTCGGCGCCCTCTGGGGTGCGACTCTCTGAGGAGGGTCGCAGCGCTGCCAGTTCGGTTGTTCCCTGCCGGTTCGCCGTTCAGGGCACCGAGGTGTCAGCGTCCCCATACGATCCTCCGAGGAGGGTCGTAGAACGGTCAGTTCGGTTGTTCCCTGCCGGTTCGCCGCTTCAGGGCACCGTACTGACTGTTCAACCAAATCCAGAGGCCAGTCTTGAGAGACTGGTTCCCCTAGTAGAATTTCTGGCAGCGTGGAAACTACTGCCACATATTTCTCGGTGGGTCCTGCACACTATAGAAAAGGGTTCAGAATTCGGTTCTTGTCCGCCCAGATTTCTAGGGGTCCTCCCCACTGTGGTGGACCCCGAGCAGGCTTTGGTTATGGAGCAGGAAGAACTGACACTTCTGCAAAAGGAGCTGAAGAAGGGGTTCCTCCTCCCGGCAGACAGTCAGGGTTTTACTGCCATTACTTCATTGTTCCGAAAGAGGATGAGGGGTTGCGTCCTACTCTAGACCTGCGTCAATTAAACAGCATATTATGCTTACGCTAAATATGATTGTGTCACAGATTCAGTCCGAGGACTGGTTTGTCACAATAGAGTTAAAGGACGCTTACTTATCTATCCATCCTCATCACAGGAGGTTCCTGAGGTTTGCTTTCAGGGGCGAAGCATACCAGTATCGGGTTCTTCCATTCGGCCTAGGTTATCACCCCACACCTTGTACAATATGCGTGGATGCAGCTCTGGCTCCTCTGAGATTCCAGGGCATTCGCGTATTAAATTATATCGACGATTGGTTGATTTTTAGCTCAGTCCGAGCTTTTGGCAGTT
This sequence comes from Siphateles boraxobius, assembly GCF_051911475.1. Taxonomy (NCBI): domain Eukaryota; kingdom Metazoa; phylum Chordata; class Actinopteri; order Cypriniformes; family Leuciscidae; genus Siphateles; species Siphateles boraxobius. Next base: position 1,311,077 of record NW_027508745.1, on the reverse strand, counting down.
CAACATCGAGATGTCGTTCTGTCCCACATAAGGAGGTTGGGGTTGCGGCTCAACACCAAAAAGAGTGTACTCCTCCCAGCTTGAGGACCACTTTCTAGGTGTATTATGGGATTCGACAACAATGCAAGCACGTCTGTCTCCTGCACGTATTTCTGCGATTCTCACAGCCGTAAAGAATGTAAAACTAGGTCAGTCACTCACTGCAAACAGTCTCTGAGACTGTTGGGGCTCATGGTAGTTGCGTCTAACGTAGTTACTTTTGGCCTTCTGTACATGAGACCCCTGCAGTGGTGGCTCGGGACCAAGGGGTTTTCTCCGAGGGGAAATCCGTTTTTCGCATGATCAAGGTCACGCGGCTATGCCTTCGTGCCTCGGTCATGTGGAAGAAACCTTGGTTCCTCGCCCAGGGCCCAGTGCTGGGTGCTTCTTGTCGACGCGTCACGCTATCGACGGATGCTTCCCTCACAGGATGGGGGGCGGTCATGAGTGGCCGCTCGGTGAACGGTCTTTGGCTGGGGCTCATGGCAGTTGCGTCCAACGTAGTTACTTTTGGCCTTCTGTACATGAGACCCCTGCAGTGGTGGCTCGGGACCAAGGGGTTTTCTCCGAGGGGAAATCCGTTTTCGCATGATCAAGGTCACGCGGCTATGCCTTTGTGCCTCGTCATGTGGAAGAACCTTGGATCCTCGCCCCAGGCCCAGTGTTGGGGGCTTCTTGTCGACGCATAATGCTATCGACGGATGTTTCCCTCACAAGTCGGGGGCAATCATGAGTGGTTGGTCGGCGAATGGTCCGGACAACACACTGATGGTCTCGTATATCAGAGCAGATATCCTGTTGAGGCAGGGGCTGTGGCCCGGGGAATGGAGACTTCACCCCGAGGTGGTGGAGCTTCTTAGGGAGAACTTCGGTCAAACTACAAGTCGACCTTTCGCATCGCTTGTACAATGCATTGCCCTTGTTTTTCTCCCTAAAGCATCCAGCTCCGCTTGGACTGGATGTAATGTAATAGGTGTGGTTGCCACTACACCTATACGCTTTTCCCGATATCTTTGCACCTGGGAGCTCTGGAGTTGTGGATACTGTGGGCTCGGCCTCTGAGGGGGCCCAGCTCATAGATTCAGGTTTCTCGACCGAGGTCGTGGAGACCATACTCCAGTCTAGAGCTCCCTCCACGAGAAGACTAATATGCTGTTCTCTGCCTGGTGCAGAGAACGCCTTCTGAATCTCGTTTCTGCCCTTTTTGGTACAGTACTTGATTTCTGTAATGAATGTTTCTTTGCTGGGCTATCTCTGAGGAGAGATCCCTAATTTCGTCTTCTCCGTGGTACATGAGGCTGAGGCCTGCACGTACTTGGATTTGCACCTGGTTGGTGGTAGTATTTCTTCACCCCAGATCGGGTTGTATTTCTAGGTCCCTACTAAATGTGCGGTCATTTGTGCTCCAGGCCTTCTGTCCTCCACCTTTAATACCCCAGATCAGGAAAATCTTAAATCTGTTATGCCCTGTCCGGGCTTTGGATGCTTAGGTCCACAGAGCTGCTCAGTGGCGTTTATCAGAACAATTATTTGTCTGCTTCGGGTAACCTAAGATAGGTTGCCCTGCATCTAAACAGATAATGAGCAAGTGGGTAGTTGAGGCTATCTCACTTGCTTATGAAGCGGCCGGACAGCGTTCACCTGTGGCTGTTCAGGCCCATTCTACTAGGAGTATGGCTGCCTCTAGGCTTTAATTTCGGGTGTTTCCCTTCAGGATATTTGTAATGCGGCAGGCTGGTCCTCACCTCATACATTTGTCAGATTTTATGACCTACACCTCTCCACTCCCGGGGCTAGGTTGCTTGCTTCTAGTGTGCGCAAGGACTTCACACAGAACGGGCATTTGTCTTATGGCGTAGTGGGTATGGGGTTCCCACCGCGTCTCAACGCAGCTCGAGTTCCCTTGAAAGGGAACGTCTCAGGTTACGTATGTAACCCTGGTTCCCTGAGAGGGAACGAGACGCTGCGTTCTCCCGCCATACTTCCTGCATGCCCTGATCGACTTGCTTCAGGCTTTTTCAGAAGCTGTCGCGGTCTGTTTTCTGGTGTGCTTTATAGCTTCCTGGTCTATGACGTCACCGCCTATGACGTCTCGCTCTTCCATTGGACTGATTATACACGTGCTTCACGACGCAATCACGCAGAGCGTTCCCACCGCGTCTCAACGCAGCGTCTCGTTCCCTCTCAGGGAACCAGGGTTACATACGTAACCTGAGACGTTCCCACCGCGTCTCAACGCAGCGTCTCGTTCCCTCTCAGGGAACCAGGGTTACATACGTAACCTGAGACGTTCTAACTAATCTTTCTTTCTTTCTAACTAATCTTTCTTTCTTTCTAACTAATCTATCTATCTTTCTTTGTTTCTAACTAATCTTTCTTTCTTTCTAACTAATCCATCTTTCTTTCTTTCTAACTAATCTTTCTTTCTTTCTAACGAATCCATCTTTTTTTCTAACTAATCCATCTTTCTTTCTTTCTAATGTTTCTAACTAATCTTTCTTTCTTTCTAACTAATCTATCTGTCACAATCCCGGACTCCGCAACCTCCCTCCCTGGCCAGCAGAGGGAGCCCTCACCCGAATATTGACTCTCATACTCGCACTACATTTCCCATATGCCTCATCACTGACTCTGATCACCATGCCCAGCTGCAGCCCATCTACCGGGCTATTTAACTGGACCATGCACAGCTCTCAGTGCGAAGTTTTGTTTTGCTTTTGTGAACACTACCGAGCATTATTACCCAGTGACTGCCTGACTGTTTATCGACCCCTTTTTTCTTGGATTTCTCCTTGCCTGCTGCCTGCCCACGTTACCACTGCCTGGTTCACGGACTCTGCCTGTTTTCTGCCTGCCCTGATCTTCTGCCTGGTAATTCGACCTCGATTAAGCCTTGTCTCCAGTGCTGTGTTTGCTGTCTTTGACCCCTGCCTGTCTGACTAATCTGTTATTAAACTTTACGCTGCAAATGGATCTCTCTGAGTCTGGTGATTCACAACAGAAAACTTCGCCACAACCAGATCCAGCAGCAATGTCAACCTTGTCTGCCGCCTATTCAGCCCAAGCTGACCAAATCGCTGCCCACCATCATCAGCTAAGTCATCTCACCTCACTGATGGATGAGCTGGTCAAAGCTGTTCGAGGTCTCCAAGCCTCGTCACCAGTGCCACCACCCACACAAGCCGTTGCCGCTGCTGTCAGCCCCGCACTGGCCCCGCCCACCGCGACTCCTCGTCTAGCGCTCCCAGAAAAGTTTGACGGGGATCCCGACAAATGTAAGGGCTTTATTCTCCAATGCTCACTGTACATCGAGCAACAACCAGCGCTGTATTCGAACGATGCAGGGAAGATTGCCTTCATGTGTTTGTTACTGACGGGGAGGGCGTTGGAATGGATGACGGCCGTATGGAGAGTCGATGGTTCAGCATTTCCGTCCTTTCCAGTGTTTCTTCAACGCCTCAGGGAGGTCTTCGAGCACTCCAGGGAGGGAAAGAGCGCGGGCGATCGCTTACTGGAGCTCATGCAGGGAAAATTAACCGCTGCCGAATATGCTCTCACGCATCGCACCCTGGCCGCACAAACTTCCTGGAATGACGACACGCTCAAGGTAATCTTCAGAAGAGGCCTGAACCATGATCTGCAGTCTGAATTAGCCTGTCGTGATGAGGGCAGGAACCTCGACCAGTTCATAAATCTCACGATCCAGATCGACAATCTCATGCGATCTCGCAGAGCGAGTCACCGCGCCATCCCTGCTCATCGCACTGTTGAAGCCACTCGGGCCGCGACCCCCGTTCGCGCTGATGAACCCGAACCTATGCAGATCAACGCCTACCATCTGCCCACGGAGGAGAGAGACTGAAGAGTCCGGCTTCACCTGTGTCTATACTGTGGCGAGGCTGGTCACCTCCGCATCTCCTGTCCATCCAGACCTCGTTCCACAGCTTCTCGACCGGTGAGTCCAGACCTCGAAGCACTACACCCCACCTCGTCTGTGTTTGTGCCCATTGTGATCTTGACGAACGGCAAGCGGGTTCCCACCAGAGCTCTGGTAGACTCTGGTGCCGCCGGGAACTTTATTTCTGCAGATTTTGCCCGACAACACAACGTTCCACTAATCCGTTGCCCTTCTTCACTTGCAGTCGAAGCCATCGACGGAAGGCCATTAGGCTCCGGTCACATTTCCCATCTCACCCAAGAGCTCCAGCTGCAGACAGGGGCGCTCCACTTCGAGGTTATTCAGTTCTATCTCTTCCACGGTCCACGCACCCCTGTGATCCTAGGCCTGCCATGGCTCCGTAAACACAATCCTCAGATCCATTGGAGAACCAACCAGATTGTCCATTGGGGCGCACACTGTCACTCTAAGTGCCTCGCTCCTGTTGCTCCTTTTTCCATCCAAGTCATCTCTGTGCCCGTGGAGAGGGCTAACCTGAACGACCTCCCTTCCGAATACCACGATCTGACAGAGGCCTTTAGGAAAGCAGGAGCCTCACAGCTCCCACCTCATCGTGACAGTGACTGTGCCATCGATCTGCTACCCGGATCCGTACCTCCCAAGGGTCGTATCTTTCCTCTCTCCCAACCAGAGTCCGAAGCTATGAGGAGATACATTGAGGAGGAGCTTGCAAAGGGCTTCATTCGATCTTCCACGTCTCCGGCATCCGCCGGTTTCTTCTTTGTCCAGAAGAAGGACGGAGGCCTCCGACCCTTCATTGACTACCGTGCCCTGAATGACATCACTGTAAAGTTCCGCTATCCGCTCCCGCTGGTACCAGCCGCCTTGGAATTACTCCGTACGGCCAAGTACTACACCAAGCTCGATCTACGTTGTGCGTACAATCTCATCCGCATCAGGGAGGGGGACGAGTGGAAGACGGCCTTCTCAACCAACACAGGGCACTACGAGTACTTGGTCATGCCGTTTGGCCTGGCGAACAGTCCGTCCGTCTTCCAGTCATTCATCAACAACGTCTTCAGAGACTTTAGTCTCTGACTTTAGTTAGTTTCTTTCTAACTAATCTATCTTTCTTTCTTTCTAATTAATCCATCTTTCTTTCTAACTAATCCATCTTTCTTTCTAACAAATCCATCATTCTTTCTAACTAATCTTTCTTTCTTTCTAACTAATCTATCTATCTTTCTTTGTTTCTAACTAATCTTTCTTTCTTTCTAACTAATCGATCTTTCTTTCTTTCTAACTAATCTATCTTTCTTTCTTTCTAACTAATCTATCTTTCTTTCTTTCTAACTAATCTATCTTTCTTTCTAACTAATCTGTCTTTCTTTCTTTCTAACTAATTTTTCTTTCTTTCTTTCTTTCTTTCTTTCTTTCTAACTAATCTATCTATCTTTCTTTCTTTCTAACTAATGTTTCTTTCTTTCTAACTACTCTATCTTTCTTTATTTCTAACTAATCTATCTTTCTTTCTTTCTAACTAATCTATCTTTCTTTCTTTCTAACTAATCTATCTTTCTTTCTTTCTAAGTAATCTATCTATATTTCTTTCTTACTAACTAATCTTTCTTTCTAACTAATCTATCTTTCTTTTTTTCTAACTAATCCATCTTTCTTTCTATTAAATCCATCTTTCTATCTAATCTTTCTTTCTTTCTAACTAATCTATCTATCTTTCTTTGTTTCTAACTAATCTTTCTTTCTTCCTAACTAATCTATCTTTTTTCTTTCTAACTAATCCATATTTCTTTCTTTCTAACTAATCTATCTTTCTTTCTTTCTAACTAATCTATCTTTCTTTCTAACTAATCTATCTTTCTTTCTTTCTAACTAATCTATCTATCTTTTTTTCTTTCTAACTAATCTGTCTTTCTTTCTAACTAATCTATCTTTCTTTCTAACTAATCTATCTTTCTTTCTTTCTAACTAATCTATCTTTCTAACTAATCTATATTTCTTTCTTTCTAATTAATCTATCTATCTTTCTTTCTAACTAATCTTTTTTTCTTTCTTCTTAACGAATCTTTCTTTTTTTCTAACAAATCAATCGTTCTTTCTAACTAATATTTCTTTTTTTCTAACTAATCTTTCTTTCTTTCTAACTAATCTATCTTTCTTTCTAACTAATATATCTTTCTTTCTTTCTAACTAATCTATATTTCTTTCTTTCTAACTAATCTTTCTTTCTTTCTAACTAATCTTTCTTTCTTTCTTTCTAACTAATCCATCTTTCTTTCTAACTAATCCATCTTTCTTTCTTTCTAAATAATCTATCTATCTTTCTTTCTAACTAATCTTTCTTTTTTCTAACAAATCCATCTTTCTTTCTAAGTAATCTTTATTTCTTTCTAACCAATCTTTCTTTCTTTCTAACTAGTCTATCTATCTTTCTTTCTAACTAATCTCTCTTTCTTTCTAACTAATATATCTATCTTTCTTTCTTTCTAACGATCTATCGTTCTTTCTTTCTATCTAATCTTTCTTTCTTTCTAAATAATCATGTTTCTTTATTTCTAACTAATCCATCTTTCTTTCTTTCTAACTAATCTATCTTTCGTTCTAACTAATCTTTTTTTCTTTCTAACTTTTCTTTCTTTCTTTCTTTCTTTCTTTCTTTTTTTCTTTCTTTCTTTCTTTCTTTCTTTCTTTCTTTCTTTCTTTCTTTCTTTCTTTCTAACTAATCTATCTATCTTTCTTTGTTTCTAACTAATCTTTCTTCTTTCTAACTAATCTATCTTTCTTTCTAACTAATCTATCTTTCTTTCTTTCTAACTAATCTATCTTTCTTTCTTTCTAACTAATCTATCTTTCTTTCTTTCTAAGTAATCTATCTATCTTTTTTTCTTTCTAACTAATCTATCTTTCTTTCTAACTAATATTTCTTTCTTTCTAACTAATCTTTCTTTCTTTCTAACTAATCTATCTTTCTTCCCTAACTAATATATCTTTCTTTCTTTCTAACTAATCTATCTTTCTTTCTTTCTAACTAATCTTTCTTTCTTTCTAACTAATCTTTCTTTCTTTCTTTCTAACTAATCCATCTTTCTTTCTAACTAATCCATCTTTCTTTCTTTCTAAATAATCTATCTATCTTTCTTTCTAACTAATCTTTCTTTTTTTCTAACAAATCCATCTTTCTTTCTAACTAATCTTTATTTCTTTCTAACCAATCTTTCTTTCTTTCTAACTTGTCTATCTATCTTTCTTTCTAACTAATCTCTCTTTCTTTCTAACTAATATATATATCTTTCTTTCTTTCTAACTAATCTATCATTCTTTCTTTCTATCTAATCTTTCTTTCTTTCTAACTAATTATCTTTCTTTATTTCTAACTAATCCATCTTTCTTTCTTTCTAACTAATCTATCTTTCGTTCTAACTAATCTTTTTTTCTTTTTTACTTTTCTTTCTTTCTTTCTTTCTTTCTTTCTTTCTTTCTTTCTTTCTAACTAATCTATCTATCTTTCTTTGTTTCTAACTAATCTATCTTTCTTTCTAACTAATCTATCTTTCTTTCTTTCTAACTAATCTAAATTTCTTTCTTTCTAACTAATCTATCTTTCTTTCTTTCTAACTAATCTATCTTTCTTTCTTTCTAACTAATCTATCTATCTTTTTTCTTTCTAACTAATCTATCTTTCTTTCTTTCTTTCTGTCTAACTAATCTATCTTTCTTTCTTTCTAATTAATCCATCTTTCTTTCTAACTAATCCATCTTTCTTTCTAAAAAATCCATCTTTCTTTCTAACTAATCTTTCTTTCTTTCTAACTAATCTATCTATCTTTCTTTGTTTCTAACTAATCTTTCTTTCTTTCTAACTAATCGATCTTTCTTTCTAACTAATCTATCTTTCTTTCTTTCTAACTAATCTATCTTTCTTTCTTTCTAACTAATCTATCTTTCTTTCTAACTAATCTGTCTTTCTTTCTTTCTTTCTTTCTTTCTAACTAATTTTTCTTTCTTTCTTTCTTTCTAACTAATCTATCTTTCTTTGTTTCTAACTAATGTTTCTTTCTTTCTAACTAATCTATCTTTCTTTATTTCTAACTAATCTATCTTTCTTTCTAACTAATCTATCTTTCTTTCTTTCTAACTAATTTATCTTTCTTTCTTTCTAAGTTATCTATCTATCTTTCTTTCTTACTAACTAATCTTTCTTTCTAACTAATCTATCTTTCTTTCTTTCTAACTAATCCATCTTTCTTTCTATTAAATCCATCTTTTTATCTAATCTTTCTTTCTTTCTAACTAATCTATCTATCTTTCTTTGTTTCTAACTAATCTTTCTTTCTTCCTAACTAATCTATCTTTTTTTCTTTCTAACTAATCAATATTTCTTTCTTTCTAACTAATCTATCTTTCTTTCTTTCTAACTAATCTATCTTTCTTTCTAACTAATCTATCTATCTTTCATTCTTTTCTAACTAATTTTTCTTTCTTTCTTTCTAACTAATCTATCTTTCTTTCTTTGTAACTAATTGTTAGAAATATCTTTCTCCTTCAGCATACAAAACAATAGTCTATGTATGATTTTTATACTAGGCAGCAAAACTGCCACGTCTGTACATTTTTCCTTTTGT